>NW_025999990.1:28119871-28128236 GCF_001458135.2 Marmota marmota marmota
ATTGCTTCCTGCATTTCTAGGATGTCTGTTTGTTTGTTTTGTATAACCTCTATCTCCCTGTATAGTTGATCTTTTGCTGCCTGGATTTGTTTGTGTAATTCATTGTCGAAGTGATCTTTCATTGTCTGATTTTGCTGTCTAATGTCTTCTTTGAGACTCCAGATCATCTGAAGCATGTATATCCTGAATTCTCTATCTGACATTCCATCTGTTGTAGCTGTTACCTCTTCTAAAGTTGAGCTGACCTGCATTGCTTGTGGTCCTTTCTTTCCTTGTCTTTTCATGTTGCTTGCGTTTCTGCTTGGTGAAACTGTTGTGTTTTTGAAAATTTTTTTCCCCCTATATATTTATATTGCTCTTGTATAGTTGAAAAGTCTCCCTTGCAGGGTTGGGTGGCGGTCTGCCTAGCTTGCAGGCGCGGGAGGCGGCTCTGCTCTGCCCCTCCTCTAATTGGTGTGACGTGTCTACCATGCCCGTGGACCCCTGGGCCTGTTCTGCCGGTCGGTCGCAGGTCTGCCTACCTTGCAGGCGCGGGCGGCGGCTCTGCTCTGCCCCTCCTCCAATTGGTGTGACTTGTCTACCACACCCGTGGACAGCTTGGCCTGTTCCGGGCGCGGGCGAAGGCTCTGCTCTGCTCCTACTCCAATTGGGGTGACGTGCCTACCACCCCGGCCGGCCACTGGGCCTGTTCCACTGGTCAGTCGCAGGTCTGCCTACCTTGCGGGAATGGGCGGTGGCTCTGCTCTGCCCCTACTCCAAATGGGGTGACGTGTCTGTTGCGCCGGCAGGCCACTGGGCCTGTTCCGCTGGTCGGTCGCAGATCTGCCTACCTTTTGGGTGCGGGTGGCGGCTCTGCTCTGCCCCTACTCCAATTGGGGTGTTGTGACTACCAAGCCGGCAAGTCGCTGGGCCTGTTCCGGGCGCGGGCGGCGGCTCTGCCCCTACTCCAATTGGGGTGACATGTGTACCACGCCGGCAGACCGCTGGGCCTGATCCGCCGGTCTGTCACAGGTCTGCCTACCTTGCAGGCGCGGGCGGCGGCTCTGTCCTGCCCTTCCTACCATGCCCGCGGTCTGCTGGGCCTGTTCTGCCAGTGGGTCACAGGTCTGCCTACCTTGAGGGCGCGGGTGGCAACTCTGCTCTGCCCCTACTCCAATTGGGGTTACTACCAATTACTACTACCACACCGGCGGGCCGCTGGGCCTGATCCGGGCGCGGGCGAAGGCTGTGCTCTACCCCTACTCCAGTTGGGGTAACATGTGTACCACACTGGCAGGCCGCTGGTCCTGATCCGCTGGTCTGTCGCAGGCCTGCCTACCTTGCAGGCTCGGACAGCGGCTCTGCCCTGCCCCTCCTACCACGCCCGCGGACCACTGGTCCTGATCTGCCGGTTGGTTGCAGGTCTGCCTACCTTGTGGGTGCGGGTGGTGGCTCTGCTCTGCCCCACTCCAATTGGGGTCATGCCAGCGGGCCGCTGGTCCTGTTCCGGGCACAGGCGGCAGCTCTGCTCTGCCCCTCTGGCTTGATGATAAAGTGAGAGAGACTCGGGTGTTTGTGACTCACTTTCTTTACCAGGAGACCAACTGTTTCTGTCGCCGCTGGTATCGATGAAGTTCTCTCCTCCGCCGCTTTCTGATGACATCAGATCTCTGCTATGTTGGTATCCCATGGGAATGGAAGCATTTTGTTCCCTCCACAGTATTCAGCAGGACCCAGACCGAGAAGTAGTTTCCGCGGATTCTTTAGCCCTGGGCCAGAGCAGTTCCGGGAGCCGGAATTCGGCCGCTCCGTGCTAGGTGTATGTTCTGATAGGAACAGGCTCCAAGAAGCAGTTTCCGTGGGTTAATTAGCACTGAGCCTGAGTAAGCTGTCTGCGAGCCACAGGCAAATGGCAGCCTGAAATTACCTGTTCTATGGCTGAATGAGCTGCGATCAGTCGAAAACAGGGATGGTGACGTCAGCTCTCCAAGATGGTGGCTGCTGGCTTCCTCTGTGGTCTGACCGGTGTGGAGAACCGAACTGGACCGCTTCCTTCCCCTGTCTCAAACCCAGAATTCAGCACTTAGTACGGTGATTGCACAGCTGGCAGAAGCCTGCGGAAACTGCAGCGCTGTATCCCTGCGTCGCTATCTCCTCGTTTCCCAGCGCGCGCCGCAGACTCTAGCCGCAGGGCGATTTGCTGAATAAGCAGCGTGACCCTCCGTGCAGACAAATCTCTTGCGTTTGAGCCCCCATAGCTGATCCTCATGCGATGGAAATCCTTCCTCTAGGTTTTGGAGCACCCCAATTTTGTTGGAAATTCCTAACAAGATAGCTTTTAGCCTTTCTAACTCGTCATTCTCCCACACAGTGAAGCGGTACACGGGGGTAATGCACTCCCTTCGCCACCATCTTCCGAGAAAAAAAAAAAAACCTGATTTTCTTAATAAGCTATTTGTATACAATCTTTGAGGACTGGAATAAATGCACATTACCAATGTTATCTGTATAAACCATTAAAATCAAACTCATGGGGTTCTGATTCCAGACAAATTGGAGTAAGCACATTCTGCACTTTTCCTCTCACTAATTACAATGTAGTCCTGGAAAACACAAAAAGTCACTGTCAGAAAACTCCGAAAGGTAGAGAAAATAAGACAGCATGTTTAGGGAAATCAAGACTCCAGGGACGACAAAATGGTGAGTTTCATAATTTTTTTTTCATTTTTTCCTTTTCCTTTTCTCTATATCAGATATCAGCAAATGTTTCTCATTAAAAGTTAGATAGTTTCATATTTTCAGGGAAATCAGCCTTTTTCAGAACTACTCAAATCTGCTTTTGTAGCAAAATTGTGTGACTGTGTCCAATAAATATTTATTTATAAAACTGCATAGTGGGTCAAATTTGGTCCACGGTCAACCCTTCTTATACATCCCCATCAGCACAGCACTCCACAAGTCAGAAATGGTAATGGGAACAGAAAAAAAAAACATGGTAAGAAAAGATTATTTTCTCTAAATAAAGGATTGGAAAGGGGGTTGGACTAACCTCATCCTATTGGGTGCTTTAGAGACCCTGTTCTATAACTTGTTAAGTATCACATACACCGAACCAAGCAATACAATACTCCTTTTAATCTCCAAATGGAGAAGTAAAACCATATTGTCCACTCCCTTTCAGAAATAAGCAAGTTACAGAAAACAAGGGTAACCCTACCTGCTTTCAATGATAGAGTGCATGGAGTGTTAACAGTTTTAAGCAATAAAGCATGGAAACATGCCCAGATTTCAGATTAGTTTTTGGATCTAACACAAATGGAGCAAACCAGAATAGTACTGCAAGACTTTAAAAACTAACTTTCAATTTAATCACAAAATCAAAATTGTGTCAAGACCTGTATTGTGGACCCAAGTAGGATTAACATCTGCTAACATATAATATCAAATACAAAATAAAGTCTCATAAATAGTACTAAAATATTAATAATAACACCCATCCAACTTATTTTGCAAATCAAGAATCAGGAATATATTAATATAAATGTAAAAATAAAAACAAAACAAACAAACAAAAAATGACCAATCAACAGATGTCAACACAGAGATGAGGCAAAGGTCAAAGTTATCTACAATAATTTTAAAGTAGCACTTGGAAATTTTCAACATGTAATTAAAGACATGCTTAGAATAAATGGAAAAATACTAGAATATCTTAGGCAAAAATAGAAAATATTATAAGAATGTAAGAATATTTCAAAATAAAAATTACAGTAACTGAAATAAAATCCTCACTTGGTGGGGTTAATGGAAGAATAGAAATAAAAATGGAAAGAATAGGCAAATTTAAAGTTAGAACAATCAAAATGACTCAATCTAGATAGCAAAAATGAATTGGAAACAAAAACAAAAAAGAAAAAAAGAAAAAAACCCCAAAGATATAGGCATAAAAAAGGTCTAACATTCAGGTAATTATAATGATGGAAAAAAGAATTTTAGGACTGATAAAATTGAAAAAATACTAGTATAAAAATATCCCAAAATTTGAGAAACATTCTAAGAAATTCAGTGACTCCAATGATAAAATAAAATATAATATTATATCAAACACACAGTAGCAAAAAATTTGAAGATTAAAGATGAAAATAGTACCTTGAAAGCAGAGAGAAATAGTGTATTAAGTCTGGGAACAGTGGTTCAAATAAGTACAGATTTACAGATCCGACACTCCCCTATCAAAATTCTAGCAGATATTTCTCACACAAATCAACAAGCTGATGCTAAAAAATATATATGGAAATTAAAAGAACCAAAAATAGTCAAAAATTCTTGAATAAAAATAAGTGGAAAGAAGTTTCTGATTTGGAAGCTTACTATAAAGTGGCAATAATTAAGACAGTGTAAGAGCTAATGTAAGAATATACATATAAAGGGAGCAAATCAGGAGTTCATAAGTAAGTATATATATGTATATATATATGCGTATACATATATAGTTAATTTATCAATTTATTTTTTTAAAAAGGTGCTAAGGCAATTAAATGTGAGAAAAGAACATTTTCTTTATGGCGTTGTTCTTGGACAATTTGGTATTCCTTTAGACATTATCTGAGTCTAGGGGTGGGAGTCAGGATGGACTGCAGTGAAGCATGAAGGTTCTCTCTGGCATGATGGGAATATCTTCAAGTGGAGTTCTGCTGATGGTCACACCAATCTAATTTTATGAAAGATCATCAATGGTGAATTTTATGTTTTAAAATTATACCTTAATAAAACCTTTAAAAAGCTGCAATGAGAGAAGAAACTTAAAAACAATCAATGTCAAGGATTCAATATTGAATTAATTAATTCAATAATTAATTTAAGTTTTCATTTAAGAAAGTGAAAACAGAAGAGCCAGGCACTGTGGCACAGGCCCTTAATCCCAACTACAGACTAGGCTGGGGCAGGAGGATTGTGAGTTCAAGGCCAGCCTGGGCTAATTAGTGAGAACCTGTTTCAGAATTAAAAAGAAAAAATTAATTAAAAGGGCTGGGTGTATAACTCAGTGGTAGAGGTAGAGTATACTGGGTTCAACCACCAGTTATGAAAAAAAAGACAAGAAAAAAGAAAGAGAGAGAAATAAAGAAAAGAAAATCGGATTGAAAAATATACCAAATAAACAATTCATTTTTAAATAAAATCCTTGAACTAAGCAGTAAGATAATTAACACAGGACACCTAACCAAAAGAAAACAAACTATAAATAGTATGCTTAATGATAAGAGGCTACACTCTTGTAACTTAAGATTTGGAAGGGAGGAAACTGTTTATTATTATTATTATTATTATTATTATTATTATCATTTTTCATTTTCAACATCCTTTGGAAGTTCTAGCCAGTATTATAAGAAAGAAAGATGTATCATTATCATACAAATAGAACAATAAATAAATAGTTCCTATTTCAACACTTAGAATATTTCAAATTTTGATACAGCAAAACTAATAAAATTAGAGAATTTAGTGAGGTCACAGGTTACAAAGTTCATATACATGACTCAATTTTATATCAACACACAAGAAATGAATGACTGAAAATTAAAACTAATTGGACAACATCATTTTCCTCAAAAAATCATGAGCTGTAAAAGTATTAAATATAAAAGTTATGAGATGTACGCTAAAATCTGTATGCTAAAACCTATAAAACATTGATGGAGGAAAATCGCTTTTACTTAAAATTTGAATAATTATAGAGATCTATGCTTCTCAGCTTTCCATTACTAGAACAAATATTTGAGATAATCAACATATAAGACAAAGTTTTCATTTGGGTCATGGTTTTGGATGGCCCAGTTCATGAATGATTTACCCCATTCCTTTTGGACCTGTGGTGAGATCACACATCATGGCAGGAGGCTGGGGTGAAACAAAACAAATCACCCCAAGGCCAGAGGGCAAAGAAAAGTGAGAAAAGGGCTGGGCTCACACTCACCCCTTTGAGGGCACCCTTCAATCACCTATAGACATCTCACCAAGCCCCAGCTCTTAAAGGCTCCACAAACCCCCTGACATGCCACATTATTGACCAAGCTAAGGTTGGAGCATGAAGGTTCTCTCTGGTCCCCTTTGTGGGACTTTGAAGATCTAAACTATAACAAGAAGTACCATGCTTATAAATAGAAAGTCAGATAGAATCAATATAACCACTTCTTACAATTTAGTTTACATATTTCATGTAATCCATATCAAAATTCCAGAAGGATTTTTGTCAAAATTTACCAGACAACTCTCAAATGCATATGGAAGCAAAGAAATGAGTCAGTCCCTGGAAGGAAGAGGAATGCCTGTGATCTCAACAAAAGAAATATGGAGGATATTGCTAGGGTAAGAGGGACAGGTGTCCCAGAGGAGGACTGTGAAGCTGCTTCATAAACCACCGTTTCAGACATCATCCAGGGAATACAGAATCCGGAAGGGACATCCCCAAGGAAAACTGGAACAGCTATTTCATTTGACAAGTTATTCTTGATGAGCCTGAACTTTAAAGATGTTTTCTATTTCTGTCAGAGAGTTCAGGGAGAGATTAATGATAATTAATTGAAAACAAAGAAAATTAGAAAAAAAAATACAACTGTTTACTCAAGGATAAAGATATGATACACAAGAAATGCAATCAGACTGTGTGTTTTTCATGCATGGTTGTGTGCGTGTGTGTGTTAGTGATGGTAATGTTATGAGTGTTCTCTTTATGTTATAAAGTAGGAAGTCAGGAGAAAGGAATTTCAAAAATTAGATGAAGGAGCAAAAATTTGTTATTTAAGAACAGTATTACACATCTAAGTTAATAGTAATATAAAAGTAGAATCAGGGTGGGGAAGTATGGAGAAGAAGACTCTTGTTTATTATAATAGGTTTATAATAAAATACTATAAAATGTAAAGCATTTAATCTTTTAGCATTTACTGGCAATATTTCTTAATTCTTTTTTAAAGAATAGCACATATACAGAAAATGCATATATGGCTAATTTATAGCTTGGTGACGTTCAAAAAATTTGACTGGGATTTGAAAATTGAGACAGTTTTGTTTTTTTTTAATGTCTGACATCTTCTAGGAATCCTCTTACCTCTGAAGTCCTTAATAATCTTCTCATCCACATCAGTCATCCTATTAACTGATGAAATCATTCCTGCTACTTCTCATGTTAAGCCTACTTATTGACTCGTATGACCCTTCAACCACTACATATATGTGAATTAATTCAAAAATAAATTATGAGTCTTCTGAGGATATGGGGGGTCTGTTGAGAGTCAGTTAATGGGAAAGGCCAGCCAGCCAGCTGCCTAGATCACTGATGTACTACGCCCAGTCATGACTGAGTTAAATCAAAACTATGTTGACATTTACCTCAGGTTTCTACACCCAGATCTGTGTGTGGGTATGGGAATGCATACATGTATGGTAATCTAATTTGTTTCTACTACTATTAAGTAAAGGAAAATACCCTTTTCTCATCTAGTTTTCCTTTTATTTTTGCAGTACTGTGGATTGATCCTAGGGCTTTGTGCATACTAGTCCAGCACTCTACCACTGAGCTATATCCCCAACCCTAAAAAATGCAGGTTTTTGAAAATGAGCTTCATAGCCTTACTTTCTTCTAAAAGTTTTGATTACTAGCTACCAATAGATTTCATGTTCACTGAGTACAAAGAAAATCTAATTCTACATATGTCTAAAAAAATGTTAAAACATTTTTTTTTGGTACCAGAGGTTTAATTCAGTGGTGTTTAATCACTTAGCCACAGCCACATCCTTTTTTACTTTTTATTTTGAGAAAGGAGCTCTCTAAGTTGCTTAGGGTCTCACTAAGTTGCTGAAGCTGGCCTTGAACTTTAAATCCTCCTTCCTCAACCTCCTGGGTTGTCAGGATTACAGGCAATGTGCCATCACACCCAGCTTCACATTCTTAAAAATATTTAGACGTTGGGTTATAAAAGTTTGGGGAAAGAAGCACTGAGAAAGCTAATTATTTCCAAAAAGTGAAGGAGAAATTGGTATAGTAATCTTTGGGAGATGGTGGTCCTGAAAATCCTTGGAAAGAGTATAAGAGACCTGGTTATTCCACATGAAAGAGAAAGTGCATATTCTAATTTTACTCTTCAGTCAAATGCAATGTAGGCACCTTGTATGAGCATGTCAATAAAATCTTTAGTGAGTTCTCCAATATTCACTAATTTTCTTTATAAAGTAAAACTTTACTTTGAGAAGAACAAATGAAAATATAAGAGAGGAGTAAGTGTAAAAACTACAAACATATGAAAAGGAATACATGTGAATTAATAGAAACTCAGATTGTTTCTACCATCTCTAAGCCAATTTAAAAAAAAAAATATATATATATATA
>NW_025999990.1:28130507-28152998 GCF_001458135.2 Marmota marmota marmota
TATATATATATATATATATATATATATATACACACACACACACACACACACACACACACACACACCAAATCACTAGCCTCACAGCAAACTACATATATATCTCGGCTTCACTATGAACTTTTCTGTTTAACAAAATTCTTTCTAACATCTTCATTTTTTTTTCCTCAAACATATAAGTATTTGTTACACCAGGGGGTGCTACATCTAGGGGCACTGTTTCTCATTGGCCAGGAACTTTCTCAATTTTATTACTGAAAGTGCAGTTTCTGGGACACCCTTCTGGGCAAAGTAGGACTAGTGATCACCCTGGAAGTGCAGGATCATCTGGCTCCGTGTTAGCACTGGAGATTTTAGTATTGGATTACAGAGATGAAGAAATGGAGAGATGTCAAGGAATCTATGCTGCTTGAAGTGTAGGGTCACCTCAGGTTGAGCGAGGAAAGAGATCACTTGAAACTCTCTCTCAGGAAGCCACATAAAACCACAATACTGGATTATAGGCAAAAAGTTTGCTGTCACACTTGCTGTTTTATCCGGCTTGTCTGGCTCTGCTCTGAATCCTGTCTTAAAAGCAGCATCCTCGTATTCTTGAGAAAGCCTAAACTTAAGTGACAGGACATAAATAGCTGGAGAGAAAAATCTGGTTCAATATAGGCCAGAAAAATTCCTAGCCCCCACAAATTCCCACCCTCAAGTTCTCAAGACTGGAGGAGCTAAAAGCATTATGTCACCAGCAACTGCTCCCATTGGCTGATGGTACCTCAGGGACCACAGCACCTTCTCCTTGGACTAACTCTTTCCTTTCCTTGCAAAGCATCAGAAACCTGGGTCTTATAGAGTAGAACTAAGCCCTGGGCAAGGACAGCCTTTCAGAGGAGCACACCCTGCTGGGTCACTGCTTCAATGCACATGCTATGCTGAGCACGTCTGTGGGCAGGACACAATGAGCCGAGGCAAAGTCTTCTTAGGATGTCAGAGATGCTGGCTTGACTAGGAGTTTAGAGAGATCTCCAGTGAACTAAACTGTGTCTGCCTTCTTCTCCCAGTAGTGCTATCGGAGAAGATTCTCATTCTAATAAGTTTTGACAAGAGCTGGCAAGGGGAGCAGGTGCCAAAGAATCCAACTAGTCGGAGGCATTAGAGACATCATGGGCACAAGAGGATAGAGGTGTTGCCATGGGAACCAAGTGAAAGGTGTTCGGTGGTGGCTGGTTAGGAGCCTTATTTTCTTGTTTAAGACAGAGCTGAACAGCTGCAAGTCATGCTCCATGTTTTCTACTTCAGCATCAGTGGGTAAATCCCCTGCTCTTCTCCCCGCACCCCACCCCCATCCCCAGCCTTAAATAGGATTTCAGGAATTTAATTTCTCAGCTAACACAAATAATGCTTAAATATGAGGCACACCAAAATCCTTTGAAAGAGGTATTTTCAGCAAATCAGGACAGTTCTAATCACAGAACTCTTTATATTGGAGTGAATATCGTTGCTTCAAGGTCAGAGTGGTTTCTTTTGAGTGAGATTTGAAGACATCATTTTGAGCTGTAAAGCTCACCCTCTAGCTCATGTAAACATCTTTTCACTGTATGTTTTTGGCATTCATATTTCCATTTTTTTTTTTTTTGGATTTTGATTCTCTGGAAATGACCCTGAAACACAGGATTATTGAAAGAAGAAGATTGAGTCTCTGGTTTTTGGAGGTCTTTTTGAAATCCTTTAAGGGCATAAGAAACAGGAAAAGAAAATTGAAATATAAAAATCGTAGCTATCTAGCGCATCAAGTATAATTGAAACTACCCCATTTCTAGTCCTTCTAAGTGCTGTGGAAGATGCAAAAGACGATCAATGATAGGCCTCTGGTGACCTGACAGACTGAGGGAGCAATGGAATCCTCTGGACCAGACAGAGAAGGGTGAAGGGCCTCCTGGAGCTCTGAGCTACAGAATACTGGAGGGTACGTTACAGGGATCAGGTGTGGGCATCTTGTTAGTGGGTGGAAGGCCTCTTGCCTTTCAAAGACCAAGGAGAATAATTATCAAATACCATAGGATCAGTCACAAGAAGACCCAGTAAGCAGAAGGCAGAATACTGAGCCTGAAGAATTATGCCATTATTAATCCAAACAGGAAACTGGTGGCTCAAACAGGCCTTTGAAGTGTTGGCTAAGTTACAGGAATCAGGGTGAAGCCAGGTGTTCAGTACCCATGCGTTAGGGTTGAATGGGAGGCCATACTTTGTGCAGAGATATTGGATAATTGGGACCCTACCAGCATTCTTCAGTTGACTCTCCAGTGGGGCACCATGTCATCCCAACTTTAGGTATTTGTTAGTTATGACTTACGAACGTTGTTAAAGACAAATTATATACCTCCAAATAATGTGTATGACATTATGGTGAAAAATAAGGTTCTCATACACATCGGTTTCTGTAGAACACAATTAAGTGCCAAACCAGATATGCAGGTTCACAGTGCTACAGAGAGAACAGAAGATAGATCTCCTGTCCTGGATGGACATGGACTTGGGACATGGACTTCTGAAGAAAAAGCTGCTTTAGAGCTATTCAATGATTCATCCACTACTTACTTTCTTAGAGGCTCCCTTAGATTCATGAAATATGTGCTGATCGGAAAGAGTCATGCTCATTCCCTAAGGGAGATTACAGGCAAGTGTCATTGCCTCCCATGCTCAGAGGCCCTGAGTTCAATCCCTAGCACCACAAAAAATGGAAAGAAAAAAAAAAGATTCAGTGTGTGTATATGAAGGTGAGGGTTCACCCTTGTGCTTTAGTTGGAAGGTAAGGTAGATCCTGGAGAAGTTGTTTTACAAAGCACTTTCATAGAGTTAACTAAGTGGAAACAAATGATCCAGCCCAAGAAGTGACCCCCTATGCACAGCACATTATTCCAAATCAGGAGTATCACAGCATGTCCGCCTGTTTCACATGTTTTTTTCCATGGAAAGAAAAGCCAGGGTCACTTATTAGATCGTGTGCATATATTAATTTGTCTTATTATTCAGAAACCTGAAAGGCTATTAAACGGGTTTAAATGCAGCCTAAAATGTCTTTTTTAATTTATGTTTTTATATGAGGTATATGGCATCAAGATTACTGGTTAACAAATTTGAGGTCTGGATGAAGAAGTCTTGACTAGGAACAAAGAGTGGGAAAGGGGCTGTGAACATGGAGCTTAGAGTGAGGACCCTGCACTTCAGGGATACCAGTCCTCAACACAAATGGCTCTATCCTGGCTCTAAAAGTAAAATTCTAAGAGCAGATAAAATCAGAATGGGATATATATATATTTTTTCCTCTTGAATTACCCTAAATTATATGCAAAGAAATTTATTGGCAGAGAACGAAAGAGAGTCGTTCAATGGAAGACAGATCAGTAAATACAGAATTCATTCAAGTAAAAACTCCCCATTCATCTGAAGAATATTGTTTCTTAAATGTCTAAAAGTATGGCCTCAGTTCTGGGCCTTATAATACTTTGTTTATCCATCTGCTGTTGAAAATATCATGTGGACTGTAATGATCTGTTTTCCACTTTATTTTTTATTATGTTTTCAATTAATATATTATATATAATTAATAAATTAACTTTTTAATTGTAAAATCCTGTGCATACTCATACATGTACTAAGACCACCAAAATAGATATATATCTGTTTCATCAAATCAAGATGCTTCCTGGTATTGTCCCTCTGTGGCCACATCCTCCTTGTCTCTTGCAACTACTGATTGGCTCTCCTCACTAGAGTTTTGGATATTTAAGGGGGTCATGTGGTCATGTAAATGGAATCATGCTGCACATAACCTTTGGAGACTGGCTTCTATCATCCAACAAAATGTATTTAGCTGCATCCAAGTGGTTGAACATATCAATAGTTTGTTCCTTTTTGTTACTGTGAAATATTCCACTCCAAAGATGTACACGTTCTATTTATCCATAAATCTGAGAAGGACGTTTAGCTGTTGCCAAATTTGGGTTAATTCGGAATAGTGCTGCTATTCTTATATAATGCTACACACAAAGGCTTTTATCTGACCATTTGTTTTTATTTTCTAGGGTAAAATCCAGGAATGGAGCAACTAGGTCATAACTTATATGTATGCTTATTATCTGTGATTAACTTTATAAAAGGTTACCAAATACTTTTCTACGATTTCACTTTCCCAACATGTTTGAGACTTCTAATTACTGCACATTCATATTTGGTATTGTCATTAATTTTTGGTTAAGCCATTCTAACAAATGTGTAGTGATTTTTCATTATGGCTTTAATTTGTATTTTTCTGATGACTTCTGATACTAATCATCTTTTTATCTCTCTCTCTCTCTCTCTCTCTCTCTCTCTATATATATATATATATATATATATATATATATATATATATCTTCTTTGGTGGATTACTCAGCCAAATTATTAATTGGGTTGTTTGCTTTTCCTTTTTATTAGTTTTCAAGTTATTTATATATTCTGGGTACAAATCCATTGTCAGATATGTGAACATGTATTTTTTCCCAGTTGGTAGCTAATGTTTTTTGTAAATATATTTTATATGATTTCTATACCTTGAAATTCATTGTAATTTTAAAATTTAATAACTTTTTAACAAATTTTCAAAGTTGTTCAACCATAACTACTTCCAGTTTTAGAACATTTCTGTTATCTCAAAAAGATCTCTTAACACCATTTGCAGTTAAATTTCTTTTCCACCCCCACACCCAGATGACCAGGAGGCTATTTTCTGTTTTTATAGATTTGTCTATCCTGAAATATCATATAAGTTAAATCCTACATTTTGGAATATTTTTGCCTGGATTATTTTACTTAGATTAATGTTTCTAAGATTCTTTTTGTTCTTGCATGCATCCACATTTTATTTCTTTTTACTACTAAATAGTATTCCATTGAATGAATGTGTTCAATTTTTTTTCTCATTCATGAGTTCATAGACATTCAAATTATTTCACCTTGAGGATATTATAAATAATGCTGCAATGAACATTCACATGAAAAAATTGCCTATAAATGTTTTGTTTCTTTTGGCAGGAGACCTAGGAGCAGGATTGCTAGGTTGCATAGTATCTCAATATTTAACATTTTTTTGATGTTTTCAAATGTTTTGCAAAAAAGGCTGGCTCTACCATTTGACACCCAAACTAGCAATGCATAAGGGTTCCTCTTTGCAATATCTTTGCTAGTATTTGTGTTATCTGTTATTTTTTTTAATTTAACTATCCTAATTATGATTTTAATACCATTTCCATATGACTACAGTGAATACCTATTTTTTTCAACTTCTAGTTTAATTCCATTATGAAGAGAAAATATGCTTTATATAATTTCAATTTAAAAGAAAGTGTTATAAAGTTTATTTTATGATTTGGGGTAAGGTTAAGTATGTGTTCTCGAAAAAAATATTTTTTTTCTATTGCTGTTGTGTAAAACATTTTATAAATCTAGTTAGATCCAGCTGGTTAAGAGTGGTTTTTATTTCTTCCATATTCTTGATGATTTTCTACTAGTTCTATGTACTATTAAGACACATATATGTTTGTTGAAATCTTCAAGTATACAATTTACATTTTTTCTATTTCTCCATATGCTCCCACCAGTTTTGCTTTATGTATTTTGAAACTTTATTGTTGAGTATAAACACATTAGTATTTTCGTGACTTTTTATAGAACTTGCTCTTTAATCATATTATAATATCCTGTTTTAGATTTAGTAATTTTCTTTTCTCCAGAGGATACATTAGATATTAATATAGCCACCCCAGCTCTCTTTTGAATTGTGCAATCTCATTATTCAAGTAAGATATACTCCAAGATGGCCAGTGGATTCCTAAAACTGTAGACAGCGCAGTACAGCCTTTATATTGTACTATCCAGAGTCATAAAATAAATATGCCTACAACAATAAATTTTAATTCATAAATTTGCTACAGTAAGAGATTAACAATAATAAAACAACAATGACAACAATATGCTATAATAAAAGTCATTTAAACCTTATAAATTATTTATTCCTATAATTTTTCATGTAACATTTTGTACTGTGATTTTCCATGGAAATCATGGACAGTAAAACTACAGTCAAGGATGGGATTGTGGGGGAAGACTACTATAGCCTCTCACAATTTATCTTTTTTACATTTCACCTGTCTATATAATTTTGAGTCTGGTGAGTTTCTTATTAAAAGAATACAGTGTTTTTTTAAAGTTTTAAAAAATCCAATAAGAAACTATCTTTCAATAGGAATGTTTAAATCATTGACACTTAATGTAATTATTGCTGTTTGGATTTAGAGCTGTAATTCTATGATTAATTTAAAATTTCTGGTTTTCTCTTTTTTTCTTATTAACTGCTTTATTTGCACATTTCAAGAATCCCATTTTAATTCATTGTTTTGACTAAGTCTCTGCAATTGTTTTAGTTATTTTTGTAAACATAACAATTAACTTCATGCAACCTTCTTAAAAATCAGTTCTTAGCACTGAAGTATAATATAAAAAGCCAGCCACCATGTGCATACCTTCTTTTACCAGTTTTGTTGGAGAAGTCTTACTACAATCATCAAAATCCCGTCAAACAATATAATAAATTTCATTTTCAACCACGATACACATTTTAAAATATTATAGAGATGAAGAGTTCATAATATTTACCATTTTTGCTCCTCATCTTTTATTTCTACTGTCCTGGGTTTCCACCCCTTCTCTCTGAAAAATTTTCTTTATCAATTCTTTTAGAGTATATAATTTTCTTTTCCTGTGTCAGGAATGTGTTAGTTTTCTTTTACTGCTTTTGATAGTTTCCCTTTGGCCTTAGTTTTCATCAGTTTGATTTGGTGTGTCTTGTAATACTTTATAAATCAAGTATCTTTATGCCTCTCAATCTTTTTTCACTCTTTCTGGATCTATAGTGAAATAAATGTGAAATCTGTTGATATCATCCCACAAGATCGAAGAGTATCTACTTTTTAAGTGACCATAATTCTATGATTTAAATAGGATAACCTGAATTTCTTTTTTCTTTTCTTTTCTTTCTTTCTTTCTTTTTTCATTTTAGAGGGGAGGAGAATTGGGGATTGAACTCAGGGACATGTGACCACTGAGCCACATCCCCAGCCCCATTTTGTATTCTATTTAGAGACAGGGTATTGCTGAGTTGCTTAGTGCCTCACTTTGTGAAGGCTGGCTTTCAACTCACCCATACTTCTGCCTCAGCCTTGGGAGCTGCTGGGATTACAGGCATGTGCCACTGCCCCAGCTATTGTTCCTAATTTCATAATCCATCCTATAATTGTCACTTCATCCTATTCACTCTATTCTACATCTACTGAGTTTTGTGATGATTCTTATATCTCTACGTGTGTTTTCAAAATATTTACTTCCTACTTTTATGGGCATCTTAATAAATAAGTGCTGAATGTCTTTTCCTCTTTATTCTTATATCTGTGCTAATTACTATTTCCCATAAGAGTTGAGATTTTTCCTAGTTTTACATGTGCCAAGTAATTTTTGATTTTGTTCTGGCCATTTTGAATATTATATTATGAAACTCTGAGTCTTATTTAAATTCCTTGGGGCTTGTTGGTATTTTGTTTGGGAGGTAATTTATACTCCCTCTCAAGAGTCATTTAAGACTGCTGGGACAGTACAGGATGGAGTTAAATTTCCAACATTTTTAGCCTTCAGCTACAGTGAGTATGACCTTCCAAGTTTCCAGAAAAGGCCTCAGGTACAGAGACACAGATATTAGATCAGAAATTGGAGAACAGCCAGAACATTTGAAATGGTAGAGTGCATGGGATATGATGGGTTCTGACAGTGTCTGCTATAAGGTGATTTAGAGATATTAATCTATTTCCACCTTTATTTAGCTCCCCACCCGATGTCATTCAAGTGATTCAATTCGTCTGTCAGCTCTGTTATTTTTCCACTGGACAGGGAAATATGGATGAGTGGAGATCTATAAGTCTTCCTGGATTTGTGTTTCTGGTGCTTAAGCCTTTAAAGGTATAATCAAATTGTCTCAATAAGAAGCAAGGAAATGGCTGTGTGGTGCTGGAGAATGGAAGGCGGTGGTGAGAAGTTTGTAGATCTCAAAACAGGGAACTAAGAAGACATGGAGGAAGGTCCAGAGAAAATTAGAGGTACCCAGGGAGCAGGGCCCTCCACAGAGTTTCTTACCCTGAGTTCATGGCAGTCTTTAAGAGGCCATTCAAATGTGAATGTCCTCCTTTGTGAATCAGTGGTATATGAGACATTTTAAAAACCTTTAAATGGCTTTAAAGGGGATGGTTGTGCTGAGATCTCTTTCGAGCATTTGTTTGTTGGATTCAGAATTTCAATAACTGAATAAGTATCTGAATATTTTTGTACATAAAGAATTCATACTCTTAATTGTATAAAGCATTAAACACCAATATATCCAAATTTCAAGTTTAGTACTTAAAAAACAGCATATCAGGAAACTAGAATACCAAAAACTGATATTACATCCTTTACATTTTAGGGTATATTTCGTTTCTTTCTTATGAATTGTTCTATTTCTCATTTCATTGTAACATTTGGAAACTTCATAACAATGTAGACAAAAAGCAATGCTAAATGTGCCTTTCATTGTTTCACAATTTGTAATAATCAATCACTGCAAAGAATGAGAGTTATTATGGTTACTTAGAATGCCCTTCTCTGGTTAACAACAAGAAAGGTATGTGAGGAGTTCTACTGCTAGTTTTCTTAGAGGTTTTATCATGAATGGATGGGAAATATTATAGGATGCCTCTTCTGTATCTGTTAAGATGAAATGAAGTAATATAATAATAATATTTCCCCCTTTAATGTGATAATATCTTGAATTATTTTAACCATATTTCTAATGTTCCACCTCCATATTATTTCCAGAATAATCTTAACCTAGTCATGAATTGTTATTACATTATCAGATATATATGTGAATATTTTATTTCAGAATATGCAATTATTTTAAAGATCTATTTTGTGATTTGGTTTTGTGTGGATATATTATCAAGGCTGTTCTAGGTTGAAAAAAAAAAAAAACTAGCAAGGAAGGGCAACAACAATCCTTAGCTTTCTATTCTATGAACAACAACATGTGTGTAAAACAGTTTTTGTTCTTCAAAGGATTGTCAAATCATATTATAAAGCCAAATGGGGCTGGTGTTTTTATAAAATATAGTACAAAGCTGCAAGAATGCCATACACAATTCAGATTTTCTTTTTTTCGAGAGTCAGTTTTTGATAACTTGCACACTTATGGAAAAATTAAACATTTTCACCTAGATTTTAAATTTGCTGTTACAAATGTATAGCACTGTCATATTTTGTTGATTTGTAGCAGGTTCATATTAATGGCCTGTTTTTATTTCAAAAATTCCTTATTTGTGGTCTCTCTCTCTCTCTCTCGAACAAATATTTCCAGCATTTTTTTTTAATTTATTAAGTTTTACCAGGAAGCAGCTGTTGGTTTTGTTGATTCTTTTTATCTTTGTTAACTATTTTATAATTTTCTACTACTTATAATTCCCTCTCATCTTTCTTTGAGTTTACTGTTCTTTACTCATTTCCAATTTTATAGTTAAAAGCTTCCTTAATGAAATTTTCATTTTTTCTTTAAAGCTACAATTATTTTTGCTGGCACATCTTCAGATGAATAGCAAAGCTGTACTCTGTAGCCTTATGTTCTGTCATTCAGTGGGTGATTATTCTCTATTATCTATCTATGATTTTTTAAATTTATGTCTTATTTAGGGTGGCACTTTAATTTCTTAATTTTCAGATGTTTTATGTTATTGATTCACAACTTCAATTTTAATTTATCATGACCTAGAAAATATAGTTTGTATGTTAATGATTATTAAGCATTATTGAGAGGTCTTTCACTCTTTAGTTTTGAACTATAAATACATATGTATTTGAAATATAAAAATCCAAGTAATACCTAAATGTTTATACATCTATATGATCTAACAATAAATCACAAGGATATAAATATATATATGCATGTATATATATGTATATATATACATATATATATATATATATATATATAGTGTAGATATGTGTGTGCATATGTATTTATGTATGCATATATATGGCTAGAGAGAATTTTTTTTGGTTGTGGCATCTATCAGTTTATACTTGATTTATTAAATCTATATCTTAATGCTTAATTCACTATTTCCTGATGATTCTACTTTATTTAAGTATATGCTAAAATCATCAGTGCCATTACACTTTGAAAATGTTTTCTTTAAAATCTTATCAGTCTTTGTTTTACCTGCATTATATAAGTTGAAATTTGTTGTTAGGGTTCTTGTAAAATTATTTCATTCTACTCTAATGGTTCTCATCATGTTTTTATTTTTCTTAAAATTTCTATATTATTTAAGATTTTATTTCTCTATGTTGTATTTTGAGTAATTTTCTCAGATCCAAACCTGAGTTTACAAATTCTGTATGTGTTAAAACTGCATTTTAACCTATCTATTGTTTCTAATTTCATCTGTAAAAAACAGCACACTGTATTTCTTATGCTTGTCTGGTTGTTCTATTGTAGATAACATTGTTCTATATGTGAACCCTTTTTCTCTACAACTTTAGAATGGTTGATGAATTTTATAACATGAATGAATGTTTTGTTTTTTTGTTCCCTTTTCCTTTCTTCTCATTACCCCAAACTAAAACTTTGCAAGCCTGTCAAGGTTTAATTATTTCTTCAGCTCTGAAAAGTTTTTTTCTATTATGTCTATAATTAATGACACATTCTTTATTCTACCCAAACTTATCATTTCTCCTTCTAGAACTCCTGTGTTTTGAACTACATTTCAATTTTCTGTTCTTTTGTTATAGCTTCCTATTTTTTTCTTTGTGATTTTTTTTCTTGTACTCATCAGGCTCATTAACTTGTGTTTTAGCAATTATTATCATCTTATTTCACATATTGATTTGCTTTGTTGGAAATCAAATTTTAGATCTATATACATATTTTTGTGCTGCAGTTGGAATATTTATGGACCTTATTTTTTAATTTGCACTTTATCTGACTCATATGACAGTTTAATTTGACTAGGTTTTATTCTGAATTTCTGCCTTAACTTCTCTTTTCTATCTTGTATTGCTCTGTAAGTGAAGTAAGGATTTTGTTTTTTATTTATTTATCTAGTACACTGTAGTTCCTTTATTCTTGAGTCTGATCATGCTGCAAGGCACATCAGTATTAAATGTTTTGGGTATGCTCTGTAGCCAGAAAACTGCCCATCTCCTTTAGAGACACTGGGAGGGAGTCTCTGTTGTCAGATCTCTGTTCTCTACTTCAGAGGCTAGGGAGACAGCCCTCTCGCGTTCAAGTGACCTAAGGGAACCTCTTCCACTGGAATCCACATATCTCTGGGATATTTATATTTATTCTTAGAATCCGTTGCTTTTAGGGTACTGCTCTAGGTGTTGTTCAAGTAGAAAATTTATCACATCAGTTGGAACCAAGAAAAATGTAGTTGGAACCAGGATGGACAGAAACAGCATAAAGAAATAAAGAAAAAGAATACAGAGGAAAATTTAGGGCAAAAAAAGCATTATGAAAATCCTTACAAGAGAATAAAATTAAGATTATCAGGAAAGCTAACAATAAATTTCAAATTATTTAACTCAAATAAAGCAAGATTTTTAAAGAAAACATTGTTAAAAGTTAATCATTGAGAATTTTAATATATACCCCGGGAAAAGACAAATTGTACACATAATTGCTTCTTAAAGGTATCACTTTCAGAAATCCTATCTACCCTTACAACATATACATACAGAGATTTCAATAATTCTGAGATCTAAAATTAGTTCCTAATAACCAAGCTTTGGAGATCCCTCCTACAAAAAATGGAAACTTATTAGGATTTCATGAGTAGAGAAATAATGGCGAAAGGAAGTAGTCTATTTTCTAGCATGCAAGCATTTGTGTGTATGGTATTCACATGTTTGCATATTTTCATGAATTATAGTTAAAAGGAGGTCTAAGAGCAGGTATTCTGGATTGAGTCTCATCATTTCAAGTTTACTGAGACAGTTCATTCAAGGTCAATAGCATAATTTGAAAAGTTGCATTGTCTTTCAATGGGAAAAGATAGAGTTAATTATAATGTCAGATTATTACAAGATTTCTTGGGACTTTGGAGGGGCTAAGAGAATATCTTAAAATACTTATTTTGTTCCTTAATCTTAGCTGGTGGCTGATGAAAATTTAGCTCATAATGAACTAAAAGTGCATGAATAAATACTCAGAAAAAAACTTATGCACACATATAGATCCGCCTGTACTCACCTTCCCACTCAGATTACTACACATACGCCTAGCGATTTGGAGATTTCTAAGAAGTGGCAACACATTTGATCCAACACAGATAGAAGAATAGAACTGTTGAGTTGACCCAGCCTACAAAGGAAAGTAAGTGAACTTTGCCTAAAAGATTATAAAACTTCAAGAGAATAAACATTATATACCTACAAACAAAGATCAAGGAAAATTAAGCTAAGAGCTCATTATTTTTCAGCCCCGTGATTTAACAAGAAAATTCTGAAATTCTCAGTACAGAACCCCCATGGGTTTCCCTATTAGAATAAAACAAATGGTAATAGCTTGCATTATTTTTGTCCTTGAAAGATGGAAGTGAGGAAAATCTTAATGAGTCTTAATTGTGGGTGCTGATGGGGAGAGGTGAGCAGCAGAGACCTTGTGTGTGAAGTCGCTCCTCAGGCTAGAAAATGCATGTGTGAGAGCTAAAATCCAGGAGACTATTTTTGTTTATTCTTGACAGTTAATTATAAAAGAGAGTAAATCTCATTTTAAAGGTACACAACCAAAATTTTCTCTAGTTAAAGGAGGTGGGGTAGGGAGGATCATACCACCTCAGGTGAATTGAGACTCCTCAGTATCTTTCTTTTTTCCGATTCCAGAAGAAGAGGTCAAAATCTTCCAATGTTCCTTTGAAAATGTCAAAACTCAAATTTAATAACACAGGCAGCTCTGCATACCAAAAAAAGCTGCCAGTCAGGTCCTCTTCTGTCTGACTGAATGAACTCACAAGGGCAGGAAAAACCTCTTTGGGAGGGAGGGGATGGAGGATGGAATTTAAAACATCCTTTACTGATTTAAGTTAACTGAAAAGGGACAGTTCTGTAAATTAGTGATTAATGTGAATTATTGAGGAATCTTTTGAAAACTTTATACCAGGACGTCTATTCACACTGAAGGTTAGGTGGACACAAAGACGACAAGCTCTTTACCGAGCAGGTTCATGGACTTCCTGGGATATAGTTTTAAAGAATGTGTTTTATTACATTAAAGTAAATATTAGGACATGAGCTCACACAGCCAATGACTGTCCTTTGGCGCCCTCGTTTATAAATGAAGAGATAATGGTTATTTTCTGGCAATGTATCAATTGAGCATTTGCTGATCAAAGCAAGGCATCAGTTTGAATGGACATAAAAGTACTTTCCAAGTTGCAGGTGTTTTGTACCAGTTTATGGGCAGAATTGTGTCTCTTAAAACCTCATATGTTGAAGGTCTACGCCCCCCCACCCATTACCTCACTGTATTTGAAGAGCGGGTCTTTAAATAAACAATTAAGTTAAATTGAGCTTAAATTTGGCCCTAATCCAATATGACTGGTGTCCTGATAAGAAAGGACAAATTAACACATGGAAAAATACAGAGCAAAGTCCATGTAGAGAAACAGAGAGGAGATAGCCATGTGTAAGCCAAGGAGAGAGGTCACAGAAGAAACCAACCCTTCTAATACCTTGACTTCAGTTTCCTACCCCCACAATAACTAGAAAATCATGTTCTATTTTTTCAGGTCACCCAGTTTATAGTACTTTATCATATACTTTGCAACCCCTCTCCAAATTCACAATTTGGAACTTAACCCCCACTGTGGATGGGGGCATGGTGGAGAGATCCCATAAGGTCTTTAAAAACATCAGAAAGCTTGTTCTTCCTCTCTGTGCACACAAAGAAGAGCCCTTGGGATAACATAGCAAGGTGGCAGTCACCTAGAAGCCAAAACAGGAGTCCTCCAAATGACATTACATTGTTTGCACCTTGATCTTGTGCTTTCAAACCTTCTATTTCGTGAGATATGAATTCTGGATATTTAAGAGGATCAGTTTGTAATATTTTATTACAGCAACCAGAGACTAATGCACAGCCCTAAAAATATATGCCGTATATGCAAAAGTTGCTTCTATCCTAGTCCTCTTCCAAAGATCAGAAACTAAAAATTATGTGAATGGATTAATGAGATTTTTAGTAAAAAGGAAATTTAAACAGATAATTAATCATTGAGTACCTATTTCTTGAGCAGTCATATATTTCCTTTGACACCGGGTTCCAAAACTTTAGTGACATAATGTCCTTACCCTCAAGGCTTTTAAATTAGAGTGAAAATGTATTATTATTTAATGTATATTTAATTTTATTTCACATTTATAATTGTTATTATTAATATTCATCCATATTATAATACATTTACATTTTCATGGACTTTTCAAAGTACTTGTGTAAGTTAGTTATCTCATTTACATCTCTCGTACAGCCTGGGACACAGATGAAGAACACAGCTTCTGCATTTTACCCACGTGCTGTGTTTTAAATGTCTCCCCTACAAAATTCAAGTGTTGCAAATATGACAGAAACAAGAGACAAGGCCTTAAAAAAGTGATTAGGTCATGTGGGCTCCTTTCTTGTTAATGAGATTAAGTCCCTTTTGAAAGAAGCATCCTAAGGAGCTTAAGTAGCTTCTCTCTCATGCTCTGCCTTTTGCCATGTGAGCAGGTAGTGAGAAGGCTCCAATCAGACACTGAGTGCTGGTGATTTTACCTTGTGTTTTCCAGCCTCCAGAAACTGTGAGAAAATAAATGTCTGTTCTTTATAAATTACTCAGCCCCAGGTATTCTGTTATAGTAATTAAAAATGGAACACCATGGAAACCTAAATTTGTCAGGGTTAAGGAATCTACCTGTTATGGCTGAGATGTGGTGTCCCCCAAAACTCACATATGAGACAATGCAAGAAGGTTCAGAGAAGAAATGATTGGGTTTTGAGAACCTTAACCTGATCAGTGAATTAATCCCCTCCTGGGGCTAACTGAATGGTAACTGAAGTGGTAGGGTATGGCTGGAGGAGTGAGAATTGGTGGCTTCTCTATGTAGTATATATTTGTATCTGGCAAATGGAGACCTCTCTCTTCTTTCTGATCACCATGTGAGCTTACTTCCCTCTGCCACACGCTTCTGCTGTGATATCCTGCTTCACCTGGAGGAATAGAGCTTGTGGATTAAGACCTCTGAAACCATGAGCCCATAAATAAACCTTTCTTCCTGTACAATTGTGCTGTTTGGGTTTTTCAATCACAGCGGCATAAAATCTGACTAAAGCACTACCCAAGATTTTGTAAAAAAATGGGATGCATGCACCCATTGACAATAGTGGTTCTATTGAAGAGAAACAAGGGCTTAGTCATGCCCATGAAGTTCAGAAACTTTTTTAGGATGATCTTTATTAGTTATCATTTAGTTAAATTTAATATTAAAAATAGTTGTTTAAAACAACAATACTAATCATAAAAGTGAGTATTAAAAGAAAGAGTAGAATCCAGCTTGCTAAAACCAAACCCAATATCATGCACTTATCAGTTAAATTCAAGCCCCCAAAACACTCTTCATCACCCATTTACAATGTAACTCTCAACACAGAGGAATGTTCCTTTCAACCCTCCCCAGGCACATGGCCATCAAGAAGAAAATGACTATTTCTGGTTCAACCATTTGTACAAATACTGCTATAGAGATTAGAATAAGAAGGCTAGAATAACTGGATTTTTTTTTCATTAGCCACTTTATGGGAGAAGACAGGCAATGTGATAGGGGAGGGGTTTGCTCCATGTGCTTCCACATTAACTCTCTGAATTTTAAATAATGCAGTTTTAAGAAGCCGCGTTCCAAGCTGCTCTGGGAGGGCACAGTCCATGTTCTCAGTATTTCACTATAGAGTTGCGGGGTCAAGATTAACACATTGTCAGAGATAATTTGCAGCACAAGTGACATTCAACACATGCCTAAAGAAAGGTATTGATGTTCGTTGGACTTAAACCTTCAGTCTTAATGGACTACTGACAGCACCCTAAGAGAGAAGGAGAGAGGAGAGTAGGTAATTATTCTTAGGTAGGCATGTTAGCACCTGAGATTTGTAACTGTGCTATGGGTCAGAGGTTTTGCAACCCATTGCCAAACCAAGCTGTAAATAAAAATCTACTGGGGAGGAGAGACAATTTGAAAAAAAAAATTCAGGTTCCAGGTTTCTGTGAAAAAAAAATTTGAACTCAGGTTTGTACTCAATGATATCACCCAAGTGGTAGCCTAGATAGATAGATAGATAGATATAGATATAGATAGATATATAGATATATAATTATTTCAAAATAAAAGTTTGAAAGAAGAGCAAAAAATGTCAAGGTAACATGAGTACTTAGCAATGTATAATAAATCTAAGTGGACATTGAGAACAGAACAAGGAACAGAAACATAAGTTTTTAAGTGGGGTTTACTGAAGGAACTCATGAATAGTGTGAAGCCCCAAATTCTAAAACATCACAGTAAAATTTTAATACAGGAATGAAAAAGCAAAATGTACTTTCAATGTCTCCTTCACAGTGGCAGTGAAAGAAGGTGGGAAAGGTGGGTGTAAAGATCTCAGCCTTCAACCACACATCGAAAGCAGCTAACTTCTTGCAAAGAGACCCAGGAATCTGTGCATGGTAATCTTGTCTGGTGATTCTAATGAGGCTAAAGGACAGGCAGGACTTCAAGAATCATTGATTTGGAGAACTATTCCTGAACTGTAAGAAAGCACTTGCTGCCCATCAACACCTTCGATCCTATTGTCCACATTTTCTAGAAGAAACCTAGATATTTGGACATGAAGACACTTCTGATTTAATTCCAGCTCCATCAGGTGGAATTTCATGTAAGGCAACAAGAAAGAGTTCTGAGAGTTTGAGAAGATGCTGTGCACTTGAACATTGATATTCTTAGGAAAAATATGAATTATATTAGATGGACCATAATATCATTGATAATTTCAAATTTAAATGAATGCCTGAGGCATCTTAAGTAATATTTAGCAGTGATATTTAGAGAAAATGCAGATTTCTGTTCAGGAAAAAATCAGAAGCCTACCATCTGGACAATTTGACATAGGCATCCGAGTGGAGGCAGGAGGCACAATTTTATTTCTCCAAGTCCCTCCTCTTCCTGTAATGCTTTGTTCACCCCGGACACATAATAAATGCTTGTATTATTAAAAAAAATCAGAGAGTCTAGGAAAACAAAGTTCCTTGGGTGTATCTTGGGAAATACAAGATGAAATCAAATCAGAAATGAAGTAATTTAGTGCTACTATATTCTGGTAACCATTGACGGAGAGGTCAAATCTTAAATTTGAATGTCTAGAATAAATGAATCCAAGCGGATTTCTCAGAAGACTTTGCTGAAAACAAAATAGAAAAGGGAAGAGCAACAAGGGGAACAGAGGGCAGGGGGAATAAAAAGCAGAGGTGAAGTTTTGTGATAATTTTGTAGTCAGAAAGTCATCAAATTTTAACTTTGGCAGAAGCCCAAAGGTCATTCCTGCCACTCATACATCTAATACTTGAAAATCCTAAATTTGCTCTCCTCCAGTGAGATGACTTCGCATGTGTGAAGACTCCACTTTCCCTCCATGGAAAGCTCTAACTCTAAAGTATTTCCTTCCTGGGAGCTTTATTCTATCTCCCTGATAGTTTCTCTCCAAGCTTCTCTTTGTCACATGGACCAGTGATGAGTTCATTCTTACTTCTTCAGTGTGCAACAAACTTTATATATTTAAAATTCATTTAAACACACTCACACACACACACACATTTCCACTTAATTTTCTATTTATAAAAGAGATCCCTCAACCCTCATTGTTATACAAAATTACATATAAGAGGATGTGAGGGGAAAGGGGAAAAAAAACAAGGGAGAGAAATTAATTACAGTAGATGGGGTAGAGAGAGAAGATGGGAGGGGAGGGGAGGGGGGATAGTAGAGGATAGGAAAGATACAGAATACAACAGTCACTTGTATGGCAATAGGTAAAAACGTGGATGTGCAACCGATGTGATTCTGCAATCTGTATATGGGGTAAAAATGGGAGTTCATGACCCACTTGAATCAAATGTATGAAATATGATATGTCAAGAGCTTTGTAATGTTTTGAGCAACCAATAATAAAAAAAGAGATCACTAATTTTTCTCAAATAATCTTTAAATGGTATGGTTCTTAGACTCAATTTCCTTTTGATTCTCTAAATCTTTCTTACTGTGTGAAGACTGGATTTGAGTAATCAGGATTGTTTGATGATTTTAAAATAGGGATACAACAACTTTATCCTAATTCCTAAAGTCTTGTTTCCCATCCAATTCAAATCTTTTGATAACTTCCTTTGTGGCAGTTAAACTGTGAGGTCAAAGTAAATATACAACAACTTGTACTTTTTTGCAGAAGTATCTAAACTTCTCATACAACAAAATTTTGCATTTCAATTGAGCCATAAATGCAAATTCCCCATAGTCTTTTGTCAGACCACTGAAAACCTTCTTCAGTGTTTACATTAATTCATTTATGAATTTACAACCCATACTGATCTGAGTTATTAACTATGTAACTACTTCATTTTTTTCTTATCATTTGCAATAGGGGCCTTGCCAATTGCTCTGCTAAAATACAGATGTATCAAACCTATCTGACTTGTCTCATATAACAATTCAGTAGCAAAGAAAAATCATGCCTCATTTTTCTTCTTAATAAATGAATATTGGGTCCTGTGGTCATGGATTTTCCAATGATTTGTACTCTTAAGCTCTCTCTTTAATATATATTATTTTTTAATATTTATTTTTTAGTTGTAGTTTGACACAATATCTTTATTCTATTTATTTATTTTTATGTGGTGCTGAGGATCCAATCCAGGGCCTAGAGTGCTAGGCGAGCACTCTACTGCTGAGCCACAACCCCAGCCCCTCTTTAATATATTTTTTTGTGTAAACTTTCTGTAATTCCATAGAAGGTTCACAAGTAGTCAAAAACACAATTCTCTTCTCCCCTTGCAAAACAACCTGTCATCAGGGTATTTCAGTCTTCCATTACATGTTTTATTATTCAAAGTACTTTGAAGAACACGAAGAACCACAGTTGCGACTTTTACCCAAGACCCCTAAAATGTAATGAAACTCAATCCTCAATCTTCAATTTACTTGAGGCAGCAAGATGTTTTGCAAAATTCCTTCAGCAATTACATAGAACCTATTAATGTTACTTCTGTTCTTCCATGAAGGAAACAAGAAAATTGCAGAAAAGGCAAAGTTAAATAGAAGTTAAGAAGTTCTACTTTGTCTCTAATCTCTATACATGAAGTTCCCAGGATCAAAAATAAATGAACAGCCACTTTCTTTCTACTTGTTCTGTAAAACACCTGTTTGGTGAGCAGAGTCCTTATTTGAGCTCACATGATAGATACTGATGGCACTTACCCAATTTTCAGACAAGTCAGTTCACAGATCAGGAGCTTCTTGAATTAAAAGGACATTAAATTCCTTTGTGAGAAGGCCCTATAATATATTCAGAAGTGGTTACAATTTAGTCTTCTCCCTAACTTTCCCCAATATGACCTGTGGTAACATCTTGACGAATTTCCCAAGACCAAAATAAATGTGTGTGTATATACGTGTGTTTATATATGTGTGTATGTTTGTGTATAGGCATACATGTTTTTGTAAGTACATACATATGTGTATGTATAGGTGTGTTTCTGTGTATGTCCTCAACACTTTCACACACTTAAAACACACATTCCTGAAAATCATTATACTTGAACTTGCTCCAAACAAATATTGTAAAGTTTAGTTTGTATTAGACTTTTTGGAAAATATCGTCTCAACATGAATTCAGGGAGCATCCAATCCTTCACTGAATCTCCTCTGACAGAAGGACCTCACTGGCTTGTTGGGTTCTAGAGACTTTTAGTTTGTTCAAAGAGTCTAGGGGTTTCCTCTTTCCCATTGTCTAACTGTTTTAGGTCATCTTGGGGAACGTTAGGAAGATTAAAATATACACACTTTATAACCTATTATAGAATCTTTCCTCAAATGAATGAAATCTCATTTTAATTTCAGAAGCTTTGATACCATGAGCTGACTCAGATCTGAGAATTTGAAGAGGGGCCATTATTCTCTATCATATGAACTCAGTTAAAGACCTGAATAATCAAACATGGATTCTGAGTTATGCAGCTCAAACAGCAACTAAGCAAAGTGTCCATTTATTTGGTCCTGGGAACTTCATCACTGAGAAGGTTCCAAAAGGCCAAGTCACTTTGATAACCTCTGCTGACCAGTAGCCTTTTCTATAGTCATTTCCACCTACAGTGGCTACTTGGTCTTTGCCATTCAGGGTTCCCTTAGATTCACAAGGTACTGAGCTCACATCAGTAGCTGTTACCTCTCAGTTCATATGCTGTCCAAGTCAATCATTTCACTTATACTGTGACTTTCAAGTGTTCCCCATTGTCATAGTATAGGGAACATACTCTGAGCCCTCTTAGAGAATTCACTAAAGAGGTGGTCACACATTATTAATTCTATTTACCAAAGCCTTCAAATTCCTTCCTCTGAGTTAAATAAAGGAATACATGGGAGTATATTACATTAATTTAGCCGAGACCACCACATTTCAAATCACTCATGAGGAAAAAATATTGGGGTCTCTTCTAACTGTGGGAACTCACCTACTCTTCACTGTCTCTGGTAAGTGCACTTGTGCCAGGAAATACATCATTCCTCAATCAAGCACCTTCTACATCTTTTTCTAAATCTTTTCATAATGATACAAACTAGAAAAATCTCACATTTATTTTTAGATTAAGCTGACTCCTCCCAGATATGAGTTTGTAATAGGTATCCTGGGCCATACTGGGATCTGTCCATAGTTGTGTATTGAAGACAGTAGAAATTGATTAGGACCTAAAGGAAATTTCTAATACCATACAAAGTAATTGAATGAGGACATGTGATTATAGGCTGTATTGCATGAGAAAGGCCCAAGGGGCTGATTCCAATTCTGCTGACAAAAGCATTTGGGGATTTGGTAAGAATAGTTACATAAATTCTTTTGAACACTCTTTTTCCAATATGAAAATTTACATAGTTTTGCAGTCAATTTCCAGTTTCCATACAGGAAATCTGACAAGAATATGAATTCAAATTCTACTATAAATTCAGCAAAACAAAATATGTTTATGTCTTATTTTCTGACATATCAGCTGAAATATCAGGCAACACTTAAGAACAAGATAGCATCTCTTGTTTACAAATTTGTCTCAGTTGTTCTAGTTCACTTTTAATAAAAATTTTATTATAAATTTGTAGATTTCTTCAATAAAACCTGCTGAGATTATAACTAGGATTGCATTGAACATATAAATCAATTTTGGAAGAATTGACATATTGGGAATTTGAATCTTTCAAACTATAAACACAGTTATCTCTGTATCTATTTCTCTTAGTTTTTCTCATCAATGTTTTATAGATTTTGTCAAATACTGCACAATTTTACTAAATTTATCTTTAAATAGGGTCATATTTTGATGCCATATAAATAGTACTTTCTAAAATTTTTACTTCCAATTGTTCATATGTATAATATCTATATAATATACATATATATGTATATATGCATACATACTTGGGCATAGTCTACATAGATAAATATAGTGTCAGTAAATGAAGATCATTTATTTATCTTGTCAAATCAGCACACCTTTTCTTTCTTTCATTCTATTTTAAGGACTCCCACAATTTGAATTCATCTTGTAACTAGTCATCTTTATCTTTAAAAGGAAGTATTTACTCTTATAATATTAAGAATGATATTACCTAGAGATATGTTAAATGTGAACTAATAAAATACCTATTTTTCTGATATTATTCTATCATAAATGCCTACAGTATATGATAGATGTATTCTTCTGCCCATACTAAAATGACCATTCATTTGTTCTTTATTACATTGTTGATATGAAAGATCACATTGATTAATTTTAAAACTTTTGTCAAGGATTGGATTTTCATGTCATAAAACCTCTTTCATCTTAGTCACTCAGAATGTTGAGGCAGAGGATTGCAAATTTGATGTCAAACTGGACAACTTAGTGAGACCCTTAAAGTAAAAGGGCTGGGGATGTAGTTAAATGGCAGAATGCTTGCCTCACACACAGCAGTCTCCATTGATCTCCAGCCCATTGAAAAAACAAAACAAAACAAAACCATCCTTAATATGATAGTATTATTTTTTATATATTACTGGATTATATATATATATAT
>NW_025999990.1:28153016-28167461 GCF_001458135.2 Marmota marmota marmota
AAAAAAAAAAAAAAAAAAAAAAAAAACAGGATCTTATCATTGGAAGGTACAATTGTTATTTCTTGTTTCCACCCAAACTAGCCGAGCTGTTCTGAAACTCAGTTTGTACTGACATGCACTTCTGGGCTTCAGACAATATTGAGTTCAAAGCTTCCAGATACAGTTAATTTAATTTCTTGTTAGTTAATGTGTGTTGCCCATTTCCCCCACAAGAACCAGTAGTAACATTTGAATCACAGATATTTTTAAAGATTTCTCAGAGAGTTCTAACATCTGTGCCATCTCTGGGTCTGGTTGCTTTAGTTGCTTTATCTCTTAAAAATGAATTAATGGGTTGTGGTTGTTTTTTTTTTCCTTGCTTTTCTACTTGTCTTGCCATGACAGTAGAGACTGAAGTAAAAAGTGTTTTCTCAGAGAAAACAGATGCTTCTCTTTTTATCAATATGTAAATATAGATAATTCAGTAAACTTAGTCCAGTATTGATTCGAATTTGGGAGCTGCTATTGGTAACACTACCTTTGATGTGATAACAGTTTCAGGTTTCTCTTCTACAGGACCTTAACCCTGGTACTGGATACTGGTGAGATTTTCTGAGTTAGTGCTCCACCCTTCGATCAACTTAGTATCACTCTTCCAAAGGGGAGAAAAAATATCTTTCTTTTTAATACCATAATGCTAAACTTTTTTTTTCTAGTTTCACGTTCATGACAGTGGTGTTGACCATTGTTCTGACCCCATCAGAATTATAAAGAAACCCTATGCATTGGATGTTAAGAGACAGGCTTTCAGGGTGTCAGAGCTTCAGTCTGGAGTGTCCTCTGAGAGCCCATGTATTAAAACTTTCATCCCCAGCTTGATGCTATTGTGAGATAGTAGAAACTTTCAGGGGTGGGGCCTACTGGGAGATCTTCAGGTAAACTGGGAGTATGCCCTTGAAGGAGATTCTTGAACCTCAGTGCTTCTCTCCACTTTTCACCTTCTGGCTATGAGGTGGGTGATAGCTCCACCATATGTCCCTTGTCATCATGTGGTGTCTCACCACATGCCCCAAAGCAATGGTACCAACCTATCCTGGAATGAAGGCTTTAACATCCTGATGCAAAAGAATCATTTTCTCTTTTTAAGTTGATTCTTTCGGGAACTTTTCACAGTAGTGAAAAAGGTAACACAGGGCTTTCTTCCTTGTGACAATCTGAATTTGCTCTGTTTCTACAATTAGTCTTCAGAGATAGTTTCTTATGTCTCTTCCAGAAGCTGGAGATCTGCATTTAGTATCAGAAGAAGATCTTAAGATCCAAACAGTGTTTGTTCCCTACTCAAAATTACATAGACTTTGTTGACTCTCAAAGTAGCTTTTGGGTTCATAGGAAAGATTCTGGAAAAAAAATAATTCATGATAGAGTTTGCCTGTTCCTATCCCACTGAATAGCTGATGAGCTCTGCATGCTTGCACCAGCAACAGAATCTCTTCCATCTCACATACTACTTATGAACATCTAGTGAAGGCCCGTAGGAATGAGCTCGTATGCCAGTGAAAATTCCCTTCCGTCTGATGGCCCTGGATATTTTAGACTGACATGCTATCCACACATTGACCTTTGGTAGTTTGTTAATATCTCAGCACATTAATTTTCATTTGCTTGCATTGTGGTTGAATAGATGCCTCTTTTCCTTGTGTACTACTACAAATGAAACAATTTGCATGTCCCCTTTTTCCTTGGAGGAAAGTTTAGTTACACTACACATTTCTGATTGCCTGATGGGCTCTTGAAATATTGCCATTTGTAGTTTAATCAGCTTTTTCTAATTGTAAGGATGAGAGCATTATCCTTCACAACTTTCTCCATCTTAAGGGGAGAAAGAAGACCCTTGTCTTTGCTTTCCATATTATTTCTGCCCTCAAATATTTTGATTCTCTCTCACCTTTCCTTTAATAGAGACTATATGCTTGAATATTTGACTTCTTATCTCTCTGGAATTGGGATTTGATACCTCTACTGATTATCCATTAGTACATAACACCCCACATTCTTGTGATTTGCTTTTTTTTTTTTTTTGCTTGTTTGTTGGTTTTTTCATGTGTGAATTTAGAAGTAATTTGAAAAAGGAAACTATTTTTTTAGTGGCCCTTCCCCACTCACACACATGAAATAGGTATAGGTTCATAGTCAGTAATAGAAACTAGTTTTGAATGGATGTAGATCTTTCAACAAAACTCATCAGAAAAGGCATTATAGCTAATATTACTCTTTTTCTCTCTTTGTGACCATCAGTCTCTCTCACAGAATTGGATTTTTAAAATGATTGATTGTGATTGTGGGTTATATCAGAAATAAGAGGGACAGCCTCTTTCCACACTTGTACCTTATGATCCAGATTAGGGTTCCATAAGTAACTTGTCCTGCGCCTTTCTGCTTCCATGTTTCAGAGCTCATTTTACCTATAGATTAAGAACATTTGTGTTACCACTTTCATCTGTGGGTAGAACTGAGATCTGACTCTTTTTGTTGCTCACTGAAAAGAGCAAGTCTGGATGATGAGCTAAGGATTTGACCCCATGGTACATGCATTTCATAAAACCAGAGCTCTCACCAAATGAACAAAATTTCCCAGATACAGCATCAGAGTGATTCAAATTGCCAACCCAAAAAAAACCAAAAAGCATTCTGTCAGTAAGAGGCCAAATGGACTCCTCTAATAAAACTTCCAGTTGAAGAATCTTGCAATACTAAACCATAAAATACCGGTAATTAAAAATGAATAGATTTGCATATTTATAGTTTGATTTGTCCTAAGTTTTGTGGGTATGAGAAAGAAAGAGGCAGAGACAGAGACAGACAGAAAATCTGGGAATGGGGTAACACAAAAAAATAACCTTATTTGCATTTGTTTCTCAAATTGAGGCCTCAATTAATATATCTCAGATTGCCTTAGGACAGTGCCAGAAAATATTACTGCAAAAGTGATGCATCCTATCTTTTATCTCAATTGTCTGACAGAAGTCTTGCAAAGTTGAAAAGCCGCTAATTTAGTAGTCAACAGTGTCAAATAAAATTTCTAAACTGTATGTCTATAAAAGAACATCTTAGCAATAAGGCACAGCAAATATGCTTTAAAACAGTGCAGTCAGCAAATCTGCTTCAGGTTTTGAAATATCTAGAAATGACATTTATTAGAAAGAAACTATAATATATCATTGATATAAAAAGCTGTGTCTTCATCAGCATTGCTTTATTATAGGCACTAATTTTGTGCAAAATCCTTTCGATTCTTTGCAAAACACCTGCTGAACTTAAAGAAATATGGTGAGTGCTTGCACAGAGACAGATGCAGCTTAATCACACAATACTGAATTTGACTCTGTGGTGCTTAACAATAAATGAACTGAACATACCAGTACAGAGGCTTAAATATTCCTCAAATTTGTATAAAGTTTTCAGTGAATATACTATTTGTGCTGATTCTTTCTTCATCAAGTTCATGGATATAAACAAATAGTAATTATAAGAATCCCATTAAGATGGAATTTTTTTAAATAAAATTAAATCAAAGACTACAGTCTGAAATTATACTCTTTTGTGCCACTTCCCCTCCTCCCACTGATTTCAATTTTCCTAGCTGGCTGCTTTTGGCTACCTTGCTCTTTGTAGTTTCCATCCATGCATCCATCCATTCATCCATTCATCATACCCTGTTTATTCTATCAGATTACTTGAAAATTTCATGTTATAGATGAATCTGCTTCAAGGTCAGATATGATGGCATTATGGCTCAGTAAAAGATAGAAATAGAATAAGAAAGACAATTTTCTCATTCTCTCTTCTGCTGCACACGATTAGTTTTATATGTTGATTGATTTTTGGTGGTAGGTTAAGTCGATTTCAATGAATTTCACTCACCCAGTGTTGACCAGATTAAGATCCAGAATTGTTTACCCATATCACTTTTTCTCTTCTCTCTTGCCAGTCTTCTAATTCATATGTTTAGAAGACATTGTATTCAAACATATATGGAAAAGTCTCCACATGTGCCTATATGTACTCACATTCTCTAATGAATTAACTATTCTTTCTTCATTGATTCTTATTTGCATTGTAATGTTAAATAATGGTACTTTAATTTTACTTCTTCAGATAAGCTGTGTGCTTGAGAAAACCATAAAACAATGAAACCTCATGAATATTTATATCAATGACTACACAGCATTATAGTCATAATCTCTGGAACTAGTTCTCACCAGTTCAGAATTAATTATCAAGTTCAGTTTTAATTGCATTCTTCTAAATTACAACCCTCCCCCCCTCCCTCCAAAAAAGACTATAATGAATTATCTGGTAAGTACTTTACTGGGACTAATGCATCTAGGAGAGCTTCCTGAAATCCCATTCTTAACGTCTAATAACCAAACGAAGGCATATGATCCCAAACCAGCGTTCTAATCCTTGTTATCCAATGTATTAGACATTTGCGGCTGCTTCTTGGGGTTTAATATATTTCATTTTCACTCAAGATTCACTAAGAATTTAATTGAGTTTGGGGAACTTTTTATTAAAAATTAAACCCTAAACACTCATTGTTTTGCTTTCCTGTACTTGGGAATCTGAAATTGCATATGGAAAGGAGTAATTGGCAGGCAATCTCTGGAGAACAGTTGTCCCTTTATCAGATAAAAAAATAATAATAAAAACAATAATAGTAATGACATGCTTTGCACTAAGGGAGGAATATTGATATAGTTCATTTTACATAAAATGACATACACCTAAAATTTTTCTAATTATGAAATAATGTAAAAATTTAATATACAGGTTTATTAAAACTTGATCAAGTACAAGTTTCAGGGAAGTGTTTATTTTATACGATGGTGTCTGAAAACATGTTGTATTCTTAAATGAAGACATGTGAAATCTAGCATTGCACATGAGTGTGATGAGGGTCACAGATGAAATTAGGCACCTAGTAATGGACAGCCTTAATTTCCAGATCTTTTTTTTTCACTCAGAGATCATAATTCACTAATAGTTGAGAAGACAGAAAGCAAAAAAGGACAATGAGAAGTATATTTTCAATTAGAAATCTAAATCTGTAGGTAAACATCATTGATGAAACTGAGCACCATTGATTCACCCTTGATTCAAGTGAAGATCACATTGAGGTGAAAAATTAGTCTTGACCATAACCAAGGCATGGACCAAAGAATTTCAGAAAAAAAAAAGAACAAATAAGTATTTTTTTACAATCTTAGTGTGAAAGGAATAAAGAGTTAATTATCAAATAACTGAAGGCAAAGAAAATAAGTAGTCAATTAGTAGCTGCCTAATGAATCACTGTAGAGTTTAGAATACAATTCATAAGAGCCTGATATTAAAATAAACCAACAGGTTTTGCCTTCAACAGAAGCTCAGTAACTATAAGCTGAAAACAATGTTAGAATGAATTTGTGAATACATGAAAGCACAAATAGATTCATATATTCATATGAAAGAAATGCCTCAGACTTGAGGCCCAGATTCTAGGAATTAAAAGACTTTTTCAAGGAAAGAATAATTTTAGTTGGAAGTACAACTGGCTCACCAGTGTCTTTCCAGAGCCTCGTATAATGCCCAAAACATAGAAAGCACTGAATGCATATTTGGCGAAAGAATGAAAAAAAATGAGGTTTTGAGAGTTGTTCAAAATCATAAGATAGAAATGTATTTGTCTAGAAATCAGAAAGAAGATAAATGCTATCGTATGCGTGGATTTAATTGCATCTGTCTTTTATTCCAGATTTGTTCCTAAAATGTTCATTATGCTTCTACTTCTTAAGAAGAATTTAATGAAGCTGCTGACAATGACACATGTCATCCTTTGGTTTAGCAAGCCTCCCCACAGCTTCCTTGCAGGGTTATGCCCATCCTGGGTAGCCTGACAATTCATGCGAATAGCTATACCAACAGAGCAGGCTCTTCCTTTGACGTTATTTATGTGGCAGCAATTTGGAGTCACAGATTAGATCTTTTAAGAAAATCTTTTTCCTGCTCTCTGGCCAACAAATGATGGCACTGGCCTACTTTATCAATGTAACTCCATTTGAAGTGAGTCTAAGCTGAGCCTCAGCTACAAAACTGGCAGATTCAGCCTCTTTTTTTTTCTAAAGCAAAAAGATATCCCAATTGTATGATTTTCATCATCTGCTACTTGAATCCCATTGCTGCCCAAATCAGGCACAGATAATGGCATCTGGGTTGTATGATTTGCCTCTTTTAAAATAAAGTTTCAGAGCATGCCACTGTGTTTTGACACATTTATTCCATAATATATTAGACACAGTGGAGCTTCAGTCATTATTAAGCATCTTACAAATGTCCAATTAGGAATACATAACATATAACATATGACCCAGCATGTGTTTTTATCACACTGCATTAGTATCATTACTAAAGGGACAGGAGAGATGTGGCATGCTGTTTTTACAGTACAGTGACAATGTAAAAACAAGGATCTCTGGGATAAAAATAGCCTAAGTGTACATATGAACTGCCTTCTATGGACATTACGGCAGATAATTTATATCAAGAATGTACTTATATATTTTGTGCCCTCTCTTCACTACCTATTACCCTCATTTACATTCTGTGATGACTCAGATGTGAAAAGTGATCCATGAAAATACTACCACACCTATCTTTGAAATATTATGTGAGTATTCCCCAGGACTGTAGGATTGAGTCTATACCTCTCAGAACTAACAGAAATGCCAATTTAAAAAAAAAAATAAATAGTGGGAATTCAAATGCAGAATAAAAAGGGCATTAGATAATTTGAAATACTATCTTTAAATATAAATAAATATAAAAGATAAAGAGTAAGAAAGTGAAACCAATAGCTTCTTAAGCAGTGATTTATTGATGATATTTGGCTCCAATTTTAAGCCAAATTTCTAATATATCTGAAAATCTGTGTTTTTCAGATTTGCAAAACTGTTGGTAAACTCCAAAGTGGTGTGCCTTTGTATGTTTTTATTTAAGTTTTTAAGCTTACATATGGAAGTAAAGTTCTGTGAGTTTTAACACATGCATAGATTCATGTACCCACTACCAGCAACAGGACACAAGACAATTCAATTCCCTACAGACTTTCCTCTTCCAGACCCTTCCTAGTCACACCCTCACCTCAGCATATCCCTAACAAAATGATATATCCACTATGAAAACAGCCTGACAATTTCTCACTTTTTAATTCGACCCATAAATTATTACCATATTTACAGAATGGTCTAGGATGAAAATATGACTTAAACATATTGGATATTGATTTGCCATAGAGTACACCAGTGAAGGAGCCCCAAAAGTGAAAAAGTTAACATTTTTCATGCTGATGAAGTGTGGAGTCTATAAAGAAAACCATCCTGCATGTTATCCACTGTTGACACATACCTATGAGAAAGTGAAGGATGAAAAAAACTGGAGCTCAGAAGTCCATGAAATCATCTTCTTTATATATTCTCTTATAGAAGCTATCTCTCATAACTCCGTGTCTTTAGCTTGAGTTCAATCCGCATGTCACCTTATGTGGATCTATGATTCCCCCAGCTCTGTGTAATGCTCTTTCCTGATGCATACTAGAGAAATTACTTAGGAGGAGTAAACTGGGCATTGATTTGAGGATAATAAACTCCCCCTCCCCCATGCACACTCAATAGCTGGCCCCTTGGCTCCAGCCACCAATCCAAGCCCTTGTTTTACTCCTTCTTACTTTTTTTCTACATTGCTTTCCAATTGCTCATTTTCTTTTGAGATTGCTTTTATGTATATCTCTTACAGACAGTTGGAAGCTAACTTTTTGGAAGTATTAGAACCATACATGATCTGTTTCCTTGTAATTGAATTTTTTTTTTCCAAAAGCTGATGCATCTAACTTTGGTTACATTCATCAAGTTAGAAGTGAATTAAAACAAAACACCACTAGGAAGATTATGATGACAAAAGAGCTTCTTCCATTAGATGAGAGGTTGACCACGTGACCTAAGGCATCTTCCAATTCGTAGTGATCACTCCTGGAACACCATCAGCTGTGCTAGGATATGTTAATTTACTGACTGAGTTATGCTCTGCCACCTCCCCACCTCACTTGGCCTGTGTAGACTGAACACTAGTGAGTTTAACAAGCATTTAGCTGCTTGTTAAAACCAAGCTTCTGGAACTTTAATTAACGATTGACTTGTCACTAGTTTTATTTTATTTGAGACTCTGACTTTTCATTTGAGGGCAAATTATGCTCATCATCTGACAAAACCTCTGCTGTGGTTATCTGAAGGCAGCTCTTTATGTAATAAATTTTTGTGTCATGTCACACTGATACAATGTGCACTCCTCCATAGCTCTGTACACTTAGATCTTCATATTTCTACTTTCCAGTGATTCTTCCCACAGGATATAAAGTATGTAGTAATTCAGTAAAATATGAGATGAGAGGAAAAGAAAAATCATGTTGAATGTAGGTTAAATATGTAAATGTGAAGTTAACAGTGAAATGAGCATATGATAGGTAAGAGGAAATTAACTTTATATGGTCTAACTGCAGAGAAAGCTATGTCACTTAGGGGATCATACTGGCTCCACCCAAAGACATGGGCCAACACACACACACACAAACATACACACATTATACTAAATGAAGGCCTGATTAAAGAATTTTCTTTACCATCAAAAAAGGGAAAATATATCTGTTATAACCACTTTTATTCCATATTATACCATAAACACTAACTTGTGCATACACATGTACACACATACACGAAAAAAATGCAGTTCATAAAGGAGTAAACATAATTGTTTGAACAGTATATAATCAAATATATAATAAATTAAAAATGTACATAAGAAATTGTTGAAGTTATAAGAAAGTTTCTGAACATCTCTAGAATCAAATTAATATACTATAGCTAGTTTTATTTCTATATGACAGCAAACATAGAAAAAGGCAATTATAAAATAATGTATCATACCTAAATAAATAAATTACAAAGTTTAACCAACTAACTGTATCCAAAACCATGAAGGAGACTTTTGGTTTTAGCCTTATGAAAATACATGAGAAAACGTCATTCTTTTCATGAATGTAATTTGTGTATACATTCCAAAACAGAGAAATTTGATCAAGAATGTAGTCACTCTAAAGTTGAGAACTGATTCTGAAGTCTATAATTTAGCAATAATACATTCAGCCCAAGAAAAGGGATTACAACTCAGAGAAGAAAGAGAAAGCCCTGTGTCTTGAAATATACATATAACTGATGATCTTTCAATGTTAAACAAACAAAAAATCAAAAACCTAAACAAATGGGGAGCTATATCCCTGGATAGGAAAATTTATAATTTAGATATTTCACCCACATTAATCAATATATTTATAAAGCCAGTACAATCTCAAAGTCATAATAGGGGTACTAAGTTATAATTACATAGGAATAAGAAGCATTGCACAGTATGCTGCCTAGAGATAATGATAATGTACTGTATTTCAAAGTTGGAAGAAGAGATTTTAAATATTTTCACCATAAAGAATAATAAGTATTTGAAAGATATATATCTTTCAAATACTTATTATTATATATGTGTGTGTGTGTGTTATTTATATAAACACACACATATAGTGAAATGTTTAAATGTTTTAATCAGGTATACACACACACACACACACACACACATATATATATATATATATACATTTCACAATGTATACAGGTATTCAAATATCATATGGTACCTCATGAATTTATACAATCTTTGTTTTTATGTATCAGTTTAAAAATAAATTTAACTAAGTTAAAAGTAGAGATCAAATATAGCTAAATTACACTGTAAGAATAGAAGGCAGAAAATTTGCTTTTCTATATACCAAGATTAAAAATATAGTAATTCATATTATGTGATAATCACATAGAGATAGACAAATATTTCAATAGTAGAATCTAAGGAAAATTAAAATTTATAATAGAAAAAACAGTAAGTAAGTAATCCTAGTGAAATGAATTGTTACTCTAAAACGTATTATATTTCCTAACATCAAATCCAAAATTACAGTCCTAATAATGAAAGTCAAAACTATAAATGAATTAGAAGTCTTTTTATTTTATTTTTATTATTGGTACTGGGGATTAAACCTAGGGGTGTTGGACCACTGATTTAAATCCCCAACCACTTTTAATATTTTTTATTTATAGACAAGGTCTTGCTAAGTTAGGGTCTCACTAAATTGCTGAGCCTGGCTTTGAATGCATGATCCTCTTGCTTCAGCCTCTGGAGCCTCTGGGATTACAGGCATGCACCACAGCTCCCCAAGAATTAGAAGTCTTTCAAATTAGAATATCAAATGATTTCTCAAGCATGAAAGTAGTCACCAAAAAGGAAAATATTAATATATTTATTCAGTTGCATTACGAGTAAGAACTTCCATTCATCAAAGGCATCTTAAAGACAATGGAATGAGCAATCTGAGCATTGAAAGAATTTAACACACATGTAAACTGAAAAAGGTTTAGAACCTGTAAAACAAACCACATTTGTACAAATTATAAATCCACAAAATAAATAGACAAAGCAGAGAAAAGGCTCTATATGTAAGAGAAGAAAGTAAATATACAAATACTATCAGTTATTAAATAAAAATTAATACATAATGAGATACATTCGATATGTTCTATTTGCAAAACTACAAATAGGATTACTTACTGTTTTCTATTTTCTATTATACATTTTAATTTTCCTCAGATTTTTATTATTGAAATATTTGTCTATCTCTATGTGATTATCACATAATATGAATTACTATATTTTTAAGTCTTGGTATCTAGAAAAGCGAATTTTCTGCCTTCTATTCTTACAGTGTAATATTTTGAAGATATCAAGCATCTGTAAGTACATAGAAAAAATGAACTTAGATGTTCAGTTTAAAACTAGACTTTAGGGATCCTCTACATGCTGCTATTGGGTATGTAAATTTGTACCATCTCTTTCAACTAAAATGTAAAAATGTTAAGATGACTTTATCCTATAAGTTTGCAATTCCAATACTTAGATATACTGTTTCAAAATTCACCTGATATTGATATATGCCTAAAAAGATATGACCAATAAAGTTCTTAGCAGCAATTTTGATAATAACAAAACCTGAAAAAATTTAGAAGTATATGGATAGGACATTTTAGTATTTTTAAATAATGCTATGTTGTAGAAAAAAAATGACTTAGAGCTACAAGCATCACTACAGACAAATCTCATAATCACAATATTAAATTTAAAAATCAAATTGGAGTTACATATAGAATTGTCTTCCACTAAACATGACTTAGCAAACAACTAACTTGTGGAGTAACAGGAAAACACCGACGCTCCCTTTTAAACACCAACACTATCCTTTCCATGATATCTAATCATTACTCATTAATCCTCTACCAATTGGTAAATTAATAAACACACCCAAATTTTCCTTATTCAAAGCTGTTCCATGGTTCTCTTGCAACCTTTACAATGACCCTAGACACTAGTGTTTTCAGATTTCATAATTCACATTTCCTAGGAAACGGGGATCCATACTAATTAACTAACCCCTAAAGTAACTCCATCATTTTACAATTACATTTAAATGTTTATAGTGTGAGGTTAGCAGTCAGAATTCCTCCATTTTCAAATGCTAAAAATATATTTTAACCAGAGATGGATTTGTGATTTATGTAACAAAACCTAGGAGAGGCAAACTCCCACAGCCCTTGCTGCTGTTTACCTCATTGGCATTATCATGCTCAGCCATCAATTCCTCCACGAAGGCAGAACCATGGGCACCCATACCTCTACTTGTGCACTTTTACCTTTGTGCACTTAAACATCCCACCAAGGAAAAGATACCACTTCTTCCCCAACTTATATCCCAAGATATAACCAGTGTTATTATATAAAGAAGGACAGCTAGAGAAGGCCTCCACATCTGGCCACACACTCCACAGCTTCCTTCCCATGTCCGATAAGGCAACTGAGGATCAATACCACTGACTGATTTACTCAAGTTCACACAGTGAGTAGCAGAACCATAACTAAACTGTGGTTTTTCCAAGTCTCAATATGTCCTAATAATACTACCTCACAGAAAATTTTAGAAGGATTCTTATTACCGAGTTCAGCACATTCCATTCTTGCAAATAACAGTGTACTATGGGCAGCTTGGATGATTGCTTCAAGTACCATCATCACTCATTGATAAGGAGACTCCTTTTGAGATGGGAGGATGGAATTCAACCCAAATAGCTTCCTGATCTCACTGAATCCTAGCACAGTAGCATTTGTTCCCATAAGTGCTCTTTACTTGTAAGTGTTGGACAAGGCAACACTCTCCAGCAAACAGATGGATTAACTCCCAGTGGTAGCTTTAATTTTCTTAATGATAAAACCCTTTGGGGGCTAATTTATACATCATCTGTTTTTGGCACTGGAATCCTTCCTAAACATTTCAAAGGGTTGCTCATACCAACACAACACCTGAAGCAATGCTTTGTGAATACTGGGTCTTAAGGAAGGGATCATAACATGAATTCAAATGCAAGTCACATCTGTATGCATTGAGAAAATAAGCAACAAATATTTGTTCAGCACTGTCAGAATGTTCAGACTAATTTTATAAAAGCTGAAGGAAGATACATTAGAATACTCCTGGGTAGTTAGAAAAAAATGACTAACTTGGGAAGAATTGTTCAATGTTGAGTTGTAGAGTGTTTGGCACAGATGATGTGCACCCTAGGGGTTTGGCAAAGCAAGAATATGGATGAGGGATGACTGCTGTGAAGACTCCGAAGTGGACCTTGAGTGAATGATTCAATAGATGGAGGAAGGGGAACTGGCAATAAAGGATATTTCGGGTCGGGCATTACCTACAATTGTGCCAATGTAAGGTGGCCCTAAATTACTGTTTTTTTCAAATATTTTTTAAATTGTAGATGAACACAATAACTTTATTTTATTTGTTTGTTTTTATGTGGTGCTAAGGATCAAACCCAGTGGCTGACACGTGAGAGGCAAATGCTCTACCACTGAGTTACAACCCCAGTCTGGCCCTAAATTATCTTGATTTGCTGCTGCTGACTTTATTGAACACTCTCATATGTAAGATTCTCTGAAGAATAAAAGGGTGAGGAAGATTTCTTTTTAACTTCTCTTGAATAGGAGATAATAAGACACATACAAAGCTTCAAAATACAGAATAGGAAAAGTAGTAGTTTTATGAACTGAGATTCAGAATCACTGGCAAATTCTTAATAAAACTGGGCTCCCACAACTCACCAAGGAATTTCTGAGTGACTGAGGCTGATCCAGGGACTAGTTAGAAGACTAGCCAGATAGATGCAAAACTTGAATAGGATAAGACAGTCATCTGTTCTGGGGTGGAGACAACAAAGGGAATGGTAAGGGAGGAACAGATGTGAAAATCACCAAGAAATAATGGGCAGGCTCTATAGGTGATAGAAATCCCAAAGCTTCAATGTCATTTATTCCCACCCCAAGAGACAGGGATAGTAATGATGTAGTTGTTTGGCAATTAAGAGGTAGAACTGAGTTTAGATGGGTGGGGTGATGATGGATAGACTCAGACATTTGGGATTTTGAGGAAACCAAATTTCCAGTGGAATCATTGCATGACTCAGCTGCTCAATATCTTTGTAGACATAGCATTAGAAAAGAAGAAGGGACGATTTAGTATTAAGCCCCAGAGGAACTGAATGAGCAAAAACAAGAAAAAAGAAAGAAAAAAAAATCAACAGAATTCCTTCTAAAGTTGGATGGAGGCTCTGAAATAAGTTTAGTCCAAGCAGGAATCAATAAAGGCAATCATGTACAATCAACACTTATGTGGATTTAAGTCATGTGATTCAAGAGCTTAAAATAGAGTTGAATTAGACCAGATGGCAGCTTTCAGAGCAACAGCGTAGGTGCAAGAATGCTTTACTTAAAGGAGATTTCACTGAGGTGTTACAGACACAGCATTTTACAGCAAGTGAGGCAGGATTCAGAGTAAATCATGGCTGAAGACAGAAGTGGGTGTAACATAAGCAAGGCTTTATGGAGAGGCAAAAGTGCTTCTACTTATATGTATGCAGCATTGAGGACAGACACACAAAAAAATCACTTTAAGGTTTTCTGTTAGGCTGTGCTCCTCTTTTTCCATTCATAGGCAATTTACTTTGAGCTGAATCCTGAAAAGAACATCTTGACATCTAGCAAGGGGGTTAACCTTTTAGGAAGCTTCTCAATAGTTATACCTCAGAACACTCAATATGTTCAGGATAAGTCCTGCATATGCACCTAGGGGCTTTTACAAAACTGTTCTGACTCACATCTGCATTTAGTAGTATAAATTTTCTTCTTCCTTCCTTCCTTCCTTCCTTCCTTCCTTCCTTCCTTCCTTCCTTCGTT
>NW_025999990.1:28167484-28205300 GCF_001458135.2 Marmota marmota marmota
TCCCCCCCCCCCCACAATTTGGGTGCCTTTTTTTTTCTTCTGGCCAATTACACTGGAGAGAATCTTAATTGTTATATATTGAATAAAAGTGGTAAGTGTGAAAATTTTTGCCTTCTTCCTGAACTTAGGGCTTTCAAAATTCAATAAAGTTAACTATTGATTCTCATAGCTACCCTCTATCAGTTTGCAAAGCTTCTTTATACTCAAAATTTCTGAAAGTACTATTTTTCTTTTTAATCAGGAATAGATAGTGGAGTTGAATTCTTTTTATACATTTATTAGGGTCATCTTGTTTTTATTTTTTGCCTATTATTGTAATGAAATATGTTTATTTTTTCAAATGTTAAATCAACTATGGGTTTCTTGTATAATGCCCATTTTCTGTAATATATTATGCTTTTTATATGTTGTTATAAATAATTTACTAAAAACATGTAGGGAATTTTGTGTCTGTATTAGTGAGATTCTTTGGTCTGTGGTTTTCTTTTCCATATCAGTATAGTATGATCAGAGAAGCAAAGGGCAAGTATTCCCTTTTCTTCCATTTTTGGAAAAGTTTATGTAGAATTTGTATTATTGCTTACTTATGAGTTTGGTATTTACAGTGAAACCATATAGGCCTGGATTTTTCTGTATGTAAATTTAAAAAAAAAATAAGTTTGACATATAAGCCAAGCATGTTACCTATCTCTTCTTTGGCAAAATTTAGTAGTTCGTATTTTATAATTTCTTCTAAATTGAAGAATTTATTAGAATAAAATTATTAGCATTTTTTCCTCTCATTGCTAATAATAATTTGTTTCTCATTTTTTCATGGCCGTGTGGCAGAAAATATATCATGGTATTGATCTTTTCTAAAAACCAGTTTTCTGTGACATTTTCTCTTTTTCATTTCATTGACTTCAGCTCTCATCTTTATTATTTTAATTAAACCTTCTTACATGATTTTTGGTTTTAATTTACTATTCTAACTCGAGTTTTTAAAGAAGATGCTGAGGTCATTGAAAATATTTATCTTTTCTAACAAAAGCATATGCTGATCTACATTTTCCTTTGAACACTGATTAACTGCATTAATTTTTTGTTTATATTTGCTTGAAACGCTTTATAAATTTTAGAAGTATTTCATATTGTCCAAATATTTGTAAGAGACCCATAAATGTCTTTCATGAATTTCAAATTTAATTCTAGTTGGAGATTCAAGAGAGACCCTAAACACATATACAACTCTCCTCTGTACAACTCTTGCAATGCTGGAACACAATTCTGATGCCTTCTGACCTTCCAACTCTATCAGTTCAAACCAGGGGATTCAGAAATCCCCAATTTCTTCTTGTGACCTTGAGTTCTCCTCAAACAACAAGCTAAGTTGTCTTAAATTCTATTGTATTTATTTTCCATGACAGGGATACCCTGTTCTTTGTTGTCTGATTTCAAATTACCTGAAATATGTTTCTTACATATTATGTTTAGTTATATACTTAATTTGGGTGAGATAAATCTGGTCTTTATTTCTCCATTTTAGCCAGGAGCTGAAGGTATATCTATAATACTTTTTAAATTAATTATTAATGTTATTAAAGTCAAGGCTATCATTGCTTTGTACTTTGCTGTTTATTATATCATAGGAAATATTTGTGTATATAAACATGCCTGTTTAGTCTTTCTAGTTTTATACTATGAAATTTCATATTCAAATTTATATTCAACCTAGAATAGAAATTTGTGAAGAGATAAACCTTTATTTCCATTTTACAAATTTGCTTTTATTTTTGTTACCATAATAATCATTTTTATTTACTTCTTTATTTTCTGTATATTTCCTAGTTATATTCTGAGTGTTCCCCTTGGAGAATAAAATAAACATATTAAATTTGTAACAATTTAGTTTAAAAAAATACCAGTTAAATTTTTAACATCTTATGAATACTCCCATACGATCCTGTTCTTCCCCCTTGGTATTATTTTGCCAGATTACATTTTCTGCATTGTATACCTATTATTTTTTCTAACAAAGGCATATTTATAGTCCACAGATTTATAGCTATAGTTTTATTCACTTTGTTTGGTTTTTCGGTCATATAGGTCAAACAGAGGAGTTACAAGCTAAAAATATACAAAAACTGAAGTTTCTTTTTAACGATATAGTAACCTTTACTACTATTGTTTGTTTCTTCTTTTGGTTTTACATTACTGTCTCATGGTTTTTTCATTTCAGACCAATGGACTCTGAAAGAGACTTTCTTGCTTGCTTTTTATTTACTCTTTTGGTTACTCATGACAGTAAAGTCAGTTTGACATATTTATAGAAAAATGGAGTATATCTTATCCTAAGATCTCTCAGCATTTCTTACTGGTAACATCTACTGATAATGAACTCTCTCAGCTTTTTTTTTTTCAAGTCTGGAGATATCTTAATCTATCTTGCAGCATAGTTTTACCACATACAGAATTCATGGCTGATAGATTTTGCTTGGTTGTTTGTTTTATTCAGTAATACACATATATTCTCCTTTTGGCCTCCATTTTTTCTAATGAGAAATCTGCTATTAATCTTATTGGGAACCCCTTGTGTGTGATAAGTTTCTTGACTTTCACTCTATGTCTGTGATTTTTCTTTAGTTCACAAGGCACATTTAAGACAATTGATTTAATGCCTTTGCCCACTCATTTTAAAATCTAGGCTTGGTCTGAAACTCTTCTGTCAAATTATGCACCAGACTTCTGTGCTTCTTTATATGCTTTACATTTTGTTGTTGTTGTTGAGAACTAGACATTCTGAGTATTATAATGTGGTATGTGAAAATCTGATTCTCCTGCTAGTTTGAGATTGTTGAGGTCTGGAACCATCCTTCTGGTACTTTTCCAAACTGCTTTTTCTTATCCTGTGCAAACAATGAGATTTTTCTTCCATGATATCTTCTATGTAGCCAGACTGACAAAGAGGGATAAAAAGAAACCCACATCATTAAATATAATGGATGAACTTCAAAATCCCTTCAAAAGAGAGATATATAAAATAGCCAGTGATCAGGTTCCCAAACTGAAAACAGTGATAAATTGAGGTTTCACTCTTTGTAAGGAAGAATAGACATCAATACACTTTGGTAAAAGTTACTCAGTTTACTGAGGGGACTATAGGTGTCAATTTAGAATGTAAATGTAATGAAATTATGTTTAAGCATTGGATAAAAATAAAGGCCTTTTCATATGAACTAAATTTTAGAAAAATGTGTTATACCTATTGAAGAAAAGTCTAGCATATATTCAAAAGGTTATGCTTTGGGTTGACAGGAATTAATTATACAGGGGAGATAAGAAGTTTAGAAAGAAATAATCAGAAAAAAACAAAGAGCTAAATGTATGCATAATACAAACAAATTTGGGATAGTTGTAAAATAATAATTTCATTCATAAATAAAATTTGGTAAGTGTAGTACTTATATATTTCATGATGTAAGAGTACACTGGTTGGAGATACTATGTTCTAAGATCTTTGCATTTATTTTAGGAAGAAATGACAAAACCTATTAATTTTAGACTTTTATAGATGAAAGAAGTTTCTTAAAATTTCCACCATAAACATATGAAAGATATAATTATATTATTAAACTTCCAAAATTTGGGAACAAAACAATCTTTTAAAAAATACTAACAATGAGAAAAATAAATTGAAAATCATAGGGCAAACTTTTTAAAGTGGTAAAAATACATTGATGTAAACACATTTGTTTTCAAAATAACTTCAAATAAATGTTTTCTAGTAAAAATAAGGGATATTTGAAATTAAAAGAAATAAAAATTTATTTATATGCAACTTAGACATTTACAAATCATATGGGAAAGAGAAAGTTACAAGATGAAAAATCATATGGCAATGAAAGTATCTGACAATTTACATGTAAGGAATTCATACATAATAGAAATATCATTAGTTCGTAAGAAAAGAAAATATTCTAAACATCTATAACTATAGTAGCATAGACTTAAAATATACTAATAAAAGAATTAGAATAAATTTTAAAAGTCTATCATTATGGTAGGATATTTTAATATAACAGTAATTAATAGATCAATCAGAAAGAATATAAAGGACTTAAAGTACACATTAAAAAGATTGATTCTAGGAGCATACATAGGACAGCATATCCACTAACCACAGAGAACACATATTTCTCAAGCATGCAATGGAACATTTATAAACATTAACCACATACTTGGCTATGAAACAAATTTCAACAAATTTAGAATGACTGATATAATAAAAGCCATATTCATTGCTACAATGCACTTAACCTAGAAATCAATAGCAAAAAGCTAAACACAAAAACCACATATATTTCAAAAATAAGGAAAAAAAAAAACTGCCGCAGTCTGGCTGGGCACAAAATACCGGGGAGGTCAGGAGCCACTTGTAGGTTCAAAACAGGAACTACTTTATTGCCGGAATCCCACGGGAACACAACCGGAACTCAACAGGAACTCCTCAAGAACTCAATGGGAACTCAAAAGTAGTGGGCACCTGAGGTAGCAGGAGCCTCCTTATTGCCGGACAGCAGAGGTTTATAAACACAACTGAATACACAGCTTGTTTCAATTTAGCATCATCCAGTTACAGCAATCAGTCATTATCTTAATAATTATACACAGATTAACTTAATTATCATCATCTTAATGGCTCGATGGCATCACTTCTCAACCACTCCTTCTGGCAAAATGCCAGGAACCATCTTGACTTGGTTGTGGCTCTCAATAAAAAACATTTAAAATAACTCAGGGGTCAAAAAAGAAATTAAAATAGAGATTGTGAAATGTTTATAACTTTTTCAGACCTTAAAGTTTTGGAATACAATTATAGGAATAAACATTGGACATGTATAGCCTTAGCTTTGTTCTGAAAGAAGAAAGACTAAGGACTGGGGATATAGCTCAGTTGGTAGAGTTCTGGCCTTGCATGCACAAGGGAGAATAAAACCATGGCATTTGCAGGTAAATGAATAACATTGGAGAAGATAATGCTAAGTGAAGTTAGCCAATCCCCCCCCCCAAAAAAAAAAAACAAATAACAAATGTTTTCTCTGATATAAGGAAGCTGACTCATATGGGGTTGGGAAGGAGAGCATGGTAAGAATAGATGAATTCTAGATAGGGCAGAGGGGTGGGAGGGAAAGGAAGGGGGCAGGGGATTAGCAAAGATGGTGGTATGTTGATAGACGTCATTATCCAAAGTACGTGTATGAAGACACGAATTGTTGTCAACATACTTTATATACAACCAGAGATATGAAAAAATGTGCTGTATATGTGTAATAAGAATTATAATGCATTCTGCTTTCATTTATTTTTTAAAAAATATTTAAAAATTCCTCCTTTAAAAAAAATAAAGTCTAAAACTATCAAATAAACATCATTGATATTAAAAGGAGAGAAAGGACAGCAGACTATTTCTAAAGAAAAGAGAATGAATAAGTCAATGTTAAAAAAATAAATACAACACACAGAAATTAATTAAATGGAAAACAATGATACTTTAGGTAGGATTCCCAAAGCTAAAAGTGTGTATGTCTGCATTTTCAAAGACAAACAAAATACACATTTCTGATGAAACTGATTAAGAAAAAAAGAACAAATTCCCTTTAAAAGGATGAAATGATAGGTGCTACTTAGATCAAAAAGTGAATAAGAAAACGTAATGAACAGTTTTATTTCAATTAAACTTGAAAATGGATAAATTTTCAGAAAAATTAAACATTAAAACTGACTCAAAACAAAACAGAAAATCATTTTATAACCAATGAATAAAATAAATCAACAGATAAAAATCTTCCTATAAAGAAACAGCAGGCCAAAATAATTCACTAACAAAAACAATTTGAGTACAGAGAAACACTAATTCATACTTATTTTTATAATTTTCATCCTGAAATACAGATTTGCAAAGGTAGTTCAGAAAGTGACAATCCACCCTTTCTTCAACTTCCAAAAATGTTAAAATCTTACGTAAACATAATAAATTTGATAAACTAAGAAATTTACATTGCCAAAATCATTTAACTAAACCACAGATGTTGTTTAGTTTTGCCAGATTGCACCTTAGTATTTTTCTTCTATTCCAAGATCCCATGCAGATACCACATTGTATGAGGTCATCAGGACGCAGTTTCCTCTGGTTTGACAGTTTCTTGGTCTATTCTTGCTTTTCGTGACCTTGACCCTTATAGAATATCTCTCACTTTCAGTTTGGATGATGTTTCTCCTGTGTTGTGAATTCTAAGGAAGAATGCTACAGGAGTGAAATTCTCTCCTGTAAACATCGCCAGAGGGGAGGTAGTATTAACATGACTTACTTTCCGCAATGGCGAACTTGATCACTAAACTCAGTTGATGTCTGCCTCTGTAAAATTCCCACCTATGTAACATTAATTATTTTTTATTTCCAAATTCTATTCATTAAATGTAAAATCACAAAATTCAGCCAACGCACGCACAGTGAATAAAAAGATGAAACTCCATCTCCCAGAGAAAAGAACATCTCACAATGTGTGATCATATATTAAAACCACTGTATTAATTAATAAATAGAGGAAATATTTGAGGTTATAATTCTACTGTTCTTCCTTAAAATTTCAAACACGAATATTTGCAGTATATTTTCCCTTAGTGTTTATTTCTCTCCTTCTGTAGATGATTCTCTGAGTAAGATTTGTGCATTCTCCTCCCTGTATTTAGGTGCATATGTGTGTGTTTATGTGTGTGTGTGTGTGTATAAAATATGCATATCTATTTTATACTTTGGGTTATATATAATAGGACTATCATTTTTGTTGCTGGTATTTAGACTCTGGCAGATCTTTCAGATTGACTATGTTTCTGATGTTTTCTTTCTTTTTTAACATTTTACTTTTGTAATTACAAGATGCTCTAAACATATCTGTCCTTACCCTCTTCCAAAGCTAGAATTGGTCATTTTTACAAGATGCTTTGGGTCTCCTTATTGGACAAGACTGTCAGAAACAATGATAGGGTGCTAAGTGTGCTTAATGCTGACACTAGGAAATAAATGCATACGTACTCACACCTGTTGCACACATCTAAATTTCTGTTTCTATCCTTCTCGTACTGAGGTAAATGCACACTTGAATGTCCACTCAGACTGCAGCAAATCAGAGGTTATTTCAGCCTTTCCTCCTTGCTTATTTGCAACTTCTACCTCTGACAATGAGAAACTCAGATTATCTACACTTTGTTTAATTAACTCTATTATCTTTGTAAATTACATACTGCACTAATCACTAAGCCATAGACCATCCCACTTCCAATAAGAAACAAAGTTACCAACTACAGTACAATGTTTATATATGGTTCTTTTTCTTTGTATTCTTACAGTATTTAGTCAAATCATTGTCTTTCAGAGTACCTTTGTCAGTTATCCACCTACCCCTTTCCATCATTGTAATATAGTTAGCTTTATTTGTCACAGTCCATATTTTATTGTAGGATAACTGATAACTCAGACAACATTTTAACATTTTATAACATTTAGTGTTTGATGTGTTCAACTGTATGGATTTTGATCAGTGCTTAGAGTCATATATCTAACACAGTGGTAGGTTATTATGGTTGAAAAAACTTTCATCACATTAAAATGTCTTACACTGTTACTATTTACTAAGTCACCTTATGCTAATCACTGGAAAACACTACATATTTTCTGGTACTTTAGTTTTTGTCTTTTTCCAGAATGATCTGTAATTGAATCATGAAGTATGAATTCTTTGCATTTGTCTCATTTCACCTAACAAAATACACTTAACATGTATCTGTTTGGTAATACAATTCAGTAGTTTGTTTTATTTCTTTGCTGTGTAGTATTTAACTATATGGATGCTAACACATTTGTTTAAATCTTCATCTGTTGAAGGATTGTTTCTAGTTGGGGGCAATTATGATAGCTTCTATACACATTAATATATAGGCTTTTGTTTATTTGAAAATTGTAATGTCATTACTCATCACTGCAATATAATATGGAATTGTTTTATTGCCCTAAAGTCAAAAGAAGTCAAATAAAACAACACACAAAATGAGAAAAAGGGCTTGACTAAATATCCAATACACACATAAAACTGAGTACAGAAAGAAAAATACAGAAAGAATAGGTCATATAGGCAGAGAAATTCTTAGACAAATTGTACATGCCATAGCAAGTTTCTCTGAGCTCCCTGCTATATTGTACTTCATCTGTATAGTGCTTTTACCTCATCCTTGAGTTCCATTATTAATATTTAAAGCTAGAAGGACAAAATATCTTAAGCTAAACAGGGAGGTGTTAGATGTAAAGTAATGGCTTTCAAAACATCAACAGAAACACACAAAGTAAAGAGGAACTACATCTTTTTTCTATGTTAACTAGGAATAATTGGTAGAGGTAACAAAGTTTATAGAATTTTTTTTAACAATTTAATTTCCAGCAAAATAAGGCATATTTTCTCCTCATGAATACCAGTCAGTCACTAACCATGCCAAACAAACCTTAAATGCACTCAGTCCTCACAGTTAATCCCAACCCTGAGCATCTGGGGTTATCTATGTGCATGTGTTTCAGTATGTGTATTTGAGTGTGTGTGTGTGTGTGTGTGTGTGTGTGTGTTTGTGCATATAATTGCCCACAATCATACTTTTAATTGCATTTTATAAAGTATATCTCAGTTTTAAAATTCACAAAATTTTGTAATTTTTAAAACATGTGCTTATCAAATTTATCATGTAGGAAAAGATTTTCTTTTACAAAATGCAAGAGTTTTTGGCTAAATCATTTTCCCTCTTTTTTTTCTGGAAGGCATCTTTCTCAGAAATTCTCATCCCTACCTTCTCTAAATTTTTGTAAAAAGAATTTGAATATAAGATATTGGCTTCAGAGTATGGATTCCTCTTCCAGGCAAATTTGCTCAGACCTCTTATCTCTAATTAAGGAATTAAATTCTCTGCCCTATGCTAAAAAGTTCCAGCCATCCATGATTAGAGAATGGGGGTTATAAATTGAAGAGGGATTTATTGTGGTATCCCTAAAATCCCAATATTAAGCAGATTGTTTGACAAAGAATTACAACAGAATTGTGGAGACAGAATTTAAAATGAAGGTTTTTGAGTTTCCCTGTCCAAATGCTGTGGGCCCACAGGGGTGACATCTGAAAAGATGAATGGTCTTTAATCTCCTTGTCCCAGTCACATTTCAGTGCAGCTGGTCAGGGACAGTGTTGATAGCTAGTGGCTCCTTCTTCCACTTCAGAGTTTTCTCTTCTGAATCACAGGACTGAAAATGGGTGCCACTTTCCAAAGTCAGCAGGGACATTGGGAAAAAAAAATGAATACATCACCTCTTTATTTCTACAAATCTTGATCATCCTTTTTTCTGTTACCCCAATCATCCTTTATGAATTAATAGGAGAGAAATTAGACTCAGAAAATGAAAATTATAACTCAAAGTCAAAGGAAATCAGAGTGAGGCAGAATGGTCCTCAGAGATAGAGAACAAAGACAAGAAAGACAAAGAATAGGGAAGGGCAAAGTGAAGCAAAGACAGGGGCAGAGAGTGAACATGGGAGGCCCCACATGGCCATGAGCAAAAATTAGAACACAGTTCAGCCTAAGCTTCTCATCTTAGGAGACCCCAGAGATAGGTGAGAGTATATGGGAACACTCCTTGCCAAGGAAGTTATTCTGTGATGAGAGATTCCTACAGATATGATATTCCAAAAAAATTATAGCACATGATCATTTTCTATCATGCAGTGGCCAAAGGCTGGATATTCCACTTCTAGAAAGCCAAAATCAGTTTAAATAACTGGACAATGGTATAGTCCAATTAAACATTGTCTAGGGATCATTTCAAGTCACCCTGCTTCCCATACTGTTTTATGTATTCTTTTTCACTTCTTACCTACATGAATGCATACGAACAAGAACTATCATAGTGCCTTCTTTCCCTGGCGAGGGAAACATCTCCCTGTTATTAATGTTCAAAGTTGAGAAAGATAAGCTTGACTTAATATGGACAAAGAAGTCCAGTTAAGAAAGAATTATGGTGAGTTCATTTCCCAATGATTGACAAAATATGATAAATACAAAAGAGAGAGAAGGGCTTGCTAATGGTAGGACATGCCTATCAGTGAGCTGATAGAGGTAATTACTCCAGATACAGCATAGATAAAAAAAATAATAATAAATGAACCAAAGACCCATGAATAAATTTAGCCAAAGCAGAGCCACACATAAATCTAAATGGAAGCTTTAACACAGTCAGCAATTCTGAGTATGATAAACAAGGCAAGCAGGATACCCTACTGCAGTTCTTGCAGGGCCCATGTTGTCAACAGCTCTCTGGCATGAAAAGGACAAATTTTTGCAAGAATTTCTGCGCTTCTACAATTGAAGGAAGAAAGTTAAAGGCAGACTTGAGGCTGGTATGAATATGATATTTATATATATATATATATATNTCTTCTCTAGGTGTTTTAGTGGAACACACTGGTGAAACTTTGCTGCTTCTAAACTTCCTTTTTTATCACCTTGAATTCAAAGGCAATATTATATATATATATATATATATATATATATATATATATCTCCAAGTCAGTTAACATTTTACCAACGGGCTCTACCTATGGTTATCAGGCCATCTACTACATGTTTTGGAATTGATTTCCTTTGCTCTTGAGCTTGGTTGGTATTTCTTTAAATGCACAGATCTACAGCTTGATCTTCTGATCCTTATCAGTTATGTTAGCAAATCCTATGATTTTCCCATCAAACTGTCCCCTGTGGCAGGAACACCAGCAGGGGTGAAATAACAATGATGCCAATAGTTACCTTCAGGTTCCCATGCTGATGTGCATATCACAAGGCCTCTTAAGTAGAAAATTCAAGTGATATCCACCATCCAGCTCTCCTAGGCTGAATTACACACTCAACATTGCAACATCAAAGATGAGTCTGCTAGCTGCTCCAAATTAGCCCCTATCCGGTATTATACACTGTGTCTAGATCTAGAGATCCCCACATTTATATTTTCAGTTTTGTCGTTGCTCGTAAAAGATTTGCATTCTTTCAATGATGGTACACAACAGAGAACCCAATGGAATAGATACAAGGCAGAGCTCTGTTACTTACAGGAGGTTGCAGAGTAACAGGAAGCTGGAACTGTACAGGGAGGCTCTTATATATGGGAAGTATGGCAGAGCTAGGTTTCATTGGCTCCCCAGGGACTAAGTAGCTTGAATAATTCTGAGAGCCCAAGAAAGAAATTGTTTCTCCTGGGCATTCGATGTTCATGGATCGCTATGCATGTACTACAACCCACGAGTCCGATAACCTAATAAAGAAAGTAGTTGGGATAAGGGTTTAACAAATTTTCTGCCAAGGGGAAATGAGAATTGTTAGCTATACTTCAAGCCTTGGCCAAGACAGCACTTGGGAAATATTATACTCTGGATCTCTCTCCTAAATGCCAGTCTCAAATATTTTATCACCTTCTAGACATTTCTACTTGGATTGCTAATAGACACCTCAAACTTGAAATGTCCAAAAGTAAATTTATGATCTTCTTTGCCCACACCTGCTCTTCCCAAAGTCTTCCCCCATTCACAATACTGTTAAATTGCTTTTAATCCTGTGAAATATCAAGACTTTCACCCATTTCCATGTCTGTTTCCAAATTTTCTCACCTGTATCATGCAGTGAGTTGACAGGTGAGGTGGTGGCTTACTGTACAGTGAGATGACATGGCTGGCAGCTTGACCTTCTCGAAAATGATGTAGACAAGTGTTGAAGCAACAGGAAACAGGACTCAGAAAGGTGGACCAGCTGTGACTTTTGATTTATAGTGAGTACCATCATAAGTTTTTATGTGGTGTCACCAGCTTCGTTCTAGTAATGGTGTTAATCTTGGGTGACAAGTCATGAATGATAAGCAGCTGTAACTCTGAAGTTTCCCCTATCACACATTTGACAGGGCTTGAAATTTTGACCTGAGATAAAATATCAGCATCTTGTTTACCATTTAAGGACAAAACTTGCAACTTAGAGCTCCAAGAAAAAATTTGAAAGTTCCTCAATGCATGCCCACTCACACTAATAAGTTAATCCCATTAATTTTAAATAATAATACTTATCTCATCAATGTGAAAAGAATAGAGTTAATATTAATTCATCTTTGCTCCCATTTTTTTTCATATGGATACTTTCTAGTACACACTACTGTGAGCTCTAATTCACAATAGCTTTCCACCAATCTTGTTAATTAACATTAAATGCATGGATAATAAACTTAAACATTATGGTAATCAGATTTTTTGGAGCTGTTCTCCTTTGCAGAACTATAAAAGTGAAGAACTAAAAGGAACTTCAAAGTTAATCTGGCCTGAAACCTCATTTAAACATGAAGTAACTGGAGCTCAGTAAGGAATTTTCCCAAGGGCCACACTGTTATTAAGTGAAAGAAAAGGAATTTTAACCCATGCTTTCCAATTATAAGTAAGGATGCTTTCCATTGATCACACTATCCTTCATTCCTGTTGACTTAACCATTTAAGTGTCATTATTTCTTTGTATACTCTTTGACTTTCCTTCCCAATATAAAGGCATATTGGTGGTGAAAATGAGGGTATAATTTAAAAAAAAACAATGAGAAAGCAACTGGATCCAGAAAGGATATCTTTATATTCCTAAAAACAAATAATAAAAATTTAAGGTGATGAAAAATGGCCAACTGAATATATAGAATATTCTGCAAAATTATAAGAATCAATTCTTTGAAAAACTTATTAAGCGCAAGGTGACTGGAAACAGTGTGAAAAGTTACAAAAGCATCTACAAAGTTTGACAAACAGAAAGTTGCTTTCTGAGGAAAGAAGGAAGGCATCCAGAGAAGATTTTGCTTTCATCTTCACTGTCAAAATCAAAGCTCAAGTCATTTTAGTAGCGGCTCACAAGTTTTAAGATTCTATAGAAATCTTTTTGTCAACATTAGATTGGAATCCAACCCCCATATGGGCCCCTTCTCCATATAAACTCACTGTCTGTTTAAAATCTCTTTCATTCATTTCTGTTGTGGAGAGATGAACTGCTGATGCCCGTTCTGGGACTGGCTGGTCCCCACGTGGCCATCTCCTGACACACTTCCTTGACCAATGGCTTGGGGGAAGCACAGCAGATATGCACAAATACAGAAGAGTGAGTCTATAAAAAGGACGGAGACCAATTATTCTCATTAGTCAACAAGGACAAAGTGGGAGCTAATGGGGCTTCTGTTTCAACAGAGGGAGAATTTAGGTTAATTATTAGGAAAATCTTTGTGACTATTAGGACAGTTAGTACTCTGGAAACAAGGTACCCAGGGAGCAAGCAAAATCACTTTCATTTAAAGGTACTTCAGGTAAGATTAGTTCACCATTTATCAGGGAAGATTAAAGGATTATTAAATGAACATCACCAAGAAGTGCAAAAGAAATACCCTGGCCTGAGATTATCTGTCACCTTAAGTCAAGTCATTAGCAGAATGTCAGGTGCTACTCTAGGAGATAGGAACAGAACAAAAACAAAACCAACAGTAGCTCTGCCTTCATGAAATTTATAATTTAATGAGTGTTAGGAAGGGAAGGGAATCCACACTAAGCAAAATAAATTACTAAAATAATTCTCATGTTCAATAGGAAAAGACTAAAGCCACAAAGAAGGCTGAGAGATGAGGGACAGCCATTTTAGAGAGGTTTGGCAGAGAAAAACTCAATGAGAATGATGTTTTAATACAACCTGAAGAAGACAAGGAAGGTCGCCACAGGAATTCAGTTGCTAGAATGTTCTAATCAGAAGGAAGAGCAAATAACAGGCTCTGAAGTAGAAGCCCGATTGATGTGTTAAGGTAACGATAAAAATCCTTTTTTATTTAGACAAGCATGAGTAAGGGGGACTTGTAGTCACTAGAAAATGGGTCCAAAAGGGTGACTTGGAGGCACATGGAGCAGATCAGAGAGGCATTGTGGGTCCAGGTAGGACTTCAGCTTTTATGCTGCATCTGAGGAACATGGGAGTACTATGATCCCAGGAGCACTTTGAAAAGATCACTCGGTGTTACATTTGGAATAGACTAAAAGGACCAACGGGAGAGACAAGTGCATAATTTTGGAGATTTTCACAATAACTCAAGGGAAAGAAAGTTAGACTGAGGAGCTAGCATGAAGAAGGCTTGAAGATTTCAAATTCAGGATGTATTTTTTAAATTATAGTCAACAGAATTTGATGAAGAATCAAACAAATGTGCTGAGAAGTATGAATGGAAGAGGGCCAAGAATGACATCATCTCAGTGTAATCTCAAGAGATGCTATTAAATGTCAATGCAAAATAGTATGCATGGAAGGTCGGTAGAAGCACTAAGTGGAAAACTGAAAAATCACACGGAGAAACAGAGAAATTTACAGTCACAGAAAATTTTTAATTTGTTTCCCGGTAAATAATACAACTAGACAAGATATTAGTGAAGGTGCATAGGATCCAAACGCTCTTGATGACCTTAATCTAATGAATATTTACAGAACACTAAATAAACAAGAAAGGAATATATATATATTCTTCACAAAATCACACAAAATATTCAACAAGAAGAGTAACTTGATGGGAGAAAGGGTCAAGAACACCCTAAATATTATGGAATATGTTTTTGAACACTATAAAATTAAGTTAGAAGTCAATTTATATATGTGTGTTTGTATATACACACACACACGCGTGTGTGTGTGTATGTGTGTTTTGTATGTATGTTTATTGCTAGTGTTGGAGCTTAAAGGTTGGTGTTCCAAAGTGTGGCACTTCAACATGCTGAGTTATAGACACAGTCTCAGAATCAAGCTTCCTCTAACTTTCTCTTATTTTTCTCCAAAGCACAGGAAGGACTTTCTCCAAAGTTTCCTAACATGACTAAAAAACCTATTCCAAAAGAAATGAAAATTGGGTGCAGTTGCCTGTAATGCCAGCAACTTGGGAGGCACAGGTAGGAGGATTGGGAGTTCAAAGCCAGCCTCATCAACTTAGCGAGGCTCTTAGAAATTTAGTGAGACCTTGTCTCTAAATAAAATACAAAAAAGGCTGGGGATATGGCCCAGTGGTTAAGCACCCCCAAGTTCAATCCCCGGTACCAAAAAAAAAAAAAAAAAAAGAAAGAAATGAAAGGGTCTTAAATTTCCTCTTAGGAATCTTATCAAATACCCACAAAAGATTAACCAGCAGAGAAAATAAATAGATAGAATAAAATTCCTCAACACATCCATAGGCTTTTCACTTATTCTCTTGAGAGAGTTCTAATAGATTATGACTTTACCTAATAATAAGACACCCTTTGTTTGCTGTGAAGTTTCACCCACCATCTTTCCTTAATTTGTAACTATATCTCTCATGTTCCCCTCTATATTTAAGCTTCAATCATCTGGCCACTTCTTCAAGTTTTACAGGTTTTATGGCTACTGTGTTTAATGTACTTTAATAAATTTGTTATATTATGGGAGGGGATATTGCCAGTCCTTGCCTAGCACACAAAAGAAACTAGGTATGACAACTGACACTGAAAAAACAATTTAAATGAATAAATATATAAATTTTTATGCCTTTCTCTTGCTAATCAGTCTTTGTTAGGTATTAGCCACAATCCCTTATGATTAACAGGAAAAGGATCCCTTCCTTTTCCACCCTTTATAGTAAAAATATTAATTATTAAAACAACACAATTCTAAATAACCTTTAAGGATGAGTAAGGGAGGTAGTGAAGAAATCAAAAGAAAAAATTGAAAAATTTGTCAAAATTAATTGTAATTAGAATATGTGCATCAAAATCTAATGGCCATAGAGAAGCAAGAAAAATTTATTCTCTCAATTTTAAACTTAGTAAGCTAAGTTTACTAGATCTGAAAAGCAAGTCAATTTCAAAGTAAGTGTAAGAAAAAAGTAATAAGTTAAATAGGAATCTAAGAGAAAGAAAACAAATTACAGACAATTAGTAAAAACATAAAATTATTGAGAAGGATCAATAAAATTCCAAAAAAGGTCTAGTTAGACAAATTTTATAAAAGAAAATATGAATTTTTAATATTAAGTGCTAACACTACACATCCTATAGATGCCCCAAAATAATAAAATACAAAAGTGATATTATGACAATAAATTGTTTCATAAAATAAAAGGTGCTGAAAAATAATCTGCCAAATGGAATGTTTGAATTTCCTCATATTTTTCTATGAAAAATTAAAGATTTTTAACAAATATCTATCTCTCTTGTACACATACACAAATTCAAGTCCTATTAGAGTATTATATCAAATATTTACTTAAGAGAAATTTCTTTTAGAAAATATGGTAGAAGTATAAAAAAGAAAAAAACAACTTTCCAAACCCATTTTATGAGGGCAACAACCATTTTTCAATATCTGACAGACATACTACAAAAAATAGTAATATTAAGAACCAATATCCCTTAAGAATATAGACATGAGTAAACTTCAATAAAATTAGACCAACCTTATATTTTCTTAAAGGTCTAAAGAACACATATTAGGTTCCTTTCCTTTTTCCTTCTCTGGTCCTCAATTTGGTGAATCTCTGGAAAATGGCAATTCCTACAGAATGCCAAACAAATTTAAAACAAAAAAGCACCAAATCTGTAAAAAAGGGCAAAGAATTAAACAGATATAATATAAGAAAATGTTTCCTTATATATAATAAGCATATGAAGAATTCTCATCATGTTAATTAAATGCTCAAGAAGATAATAGTAAACATACACTAAAATATTTAAAATTATATAGACTGGAAACAATAAATATTTCAAAGACTAAAGACAACCTAAACACCCATTTACTACTTGTGGAGTATAAAACAATCCAATCACTCTATAAAGAAATTCAGAAGTCTTTTATAAAGTTAAACATACACCTTCTTATGGCCCAGTATCTTACTACTAAGTTATTTCCAAAGCAAATGAAAACATATGATCGCATAAAAAAGAATATTCATAGCAGCTTAATTCATTTAGACAAACATTAAAAACAACAGAAATGTTTATTAATATAAATGAAAAACAAATTGTGATTTATTCATACAATGACTACTCTGAAATAATAAAAAATGAACTATTAAAGATGGAACAATACAGATAAGTCTTGACTTATGATGGTCTTGGGTGAGGTTAAGTGATTAATTTTGAAAGGACATGAAGGAAAATTTCCATGTTGACAAAACAATCAAAGTCTCAATAATAGTGCTGATTATGCATATGTATTCATTTGTCAAAAAAATGTGATCTTAACATTTTGCATTTCAGTGTATAAATTTTACCTAAAATAGTTCAAAAATTAATATAATAGGAAGGATAGAAAATTATGCATGATATAAGGATGGGACATATTGACAGTAATTGAAGCTGTGTGATGATTACAGGGAATTCATTATACTATTCTGTTTACAAAGTTTGGGATCTCCCAAGTCCATAAAAATTGTTGTATTTTTAAATGACCAGTATTTTAAATGTGAACATACAAAGTTAGTCTGAAATTTTACTGTCAACTCTATATCTATTTGAGATGTACAGCTCATAGAATTCAAAGGAGAGTCCTCTGGATTTAGACATAGGTTGAAAATCAATAGAGATTTTAAAGACATTGGACAAGTTGAAATTACCTAGAGAATGAGTATAGGTATCAAATAGTGGAGATTTAATAGTAGAACTCTAAAATTTGGTGAAAGAAAAGAAAAATACAGAAGTATAGAATGCAGTAGTCAAAGAGTAGGAGATAAATCAGGTGAGTATGGAATCCAACAAGACATATTTTAAAAATTGTTTAAATTGCATAAATTCCTGAAAATCACACTTTAGTAGTTCAGGTTATAAAAAAGCAAGCAGGAAATGCACATTTCATCTCTGTTTAGTGAAGAAATACTTAAGTAAAAGATTTGTCTCTCTGCAAATGTCTTCTATTATTTTTAATTCAATAGAAACTGATGGAGCAATGTAATATAAATTTACATAAGATAAAAATACATGTCCTACTAGAAGTCATTATGTTAAGTGAAACAAGCCAAACACAGAAAGACAAATATTACATATTCACACACACCTGTGGAAACCAGTAAGTTATCCTTGAAGTACAACAAAATGGAGTGGTGGTAGTTAGAGACTAGACAGAAGGTGAAGGGTGGATGGATAGAAGTTCAATAAGAAGGAAGAAACACACAGTGGAGGAATCTATTATTATTATTATTATTATTATTATTATTATTATTTAGCACAGAGGAGTTGGTTAAAATAGTCTATGATAGTTAAATGAGAAAGGGATGAAGGATACTTTGGGGGATAATGGAGAGGTTATATTTTGAGGTTACATGGGAGAATATATTTAAATGGATTTCATATCTCAATAAAGTTTACTTAAAATATTTTAAAATGATATATGAAAAATAAACTAGTTAACAAAACAAAAACATTAAAAACATTTAATTATGTACTGGGTTCTATCAAAGGGAAGAAATTATACCTATATCTCAAAAGATCACTATAAAAAATAGTCTATGATATATTTCAAAATGACTAGAAAAATATTAATGGTAAAGAGATAAAATGTTTAATTTTCCTGATTTGATTATTTCACATTGTATATGCATATTGAATTGCCATAATGTACCCTATTAAAATGCACAAAAATTATTTACCATTAAAAATAATTTGAAGAAAAGATATGTCCTATACAGAAGAACTTATGTTCTCATAGGAGAATCTAGATTAGCACACATGGAAAGACACTCAAACACAGAAAATTAAATGAGTGTGAACCACAATATAAGAAATTCTGGAAGATACTAGATAAGTCCTAAAAGAATGCTTTAGAAAGTCAGCATGCAGAAATTTAGAGAAATTAAAGTTCACCATAGATGGGAACTCTCAGCAAAGACTTGATCCAGCAAGCTTAAGTTGAACTGGAATAGGAAGAAAAGGATATGAGTTAAGAGGAGAAAACATTAAGGAAGAGCCTTCAAGGTAAGGAAATGGTGATCAAATAAATCCTATATCATGCCCAAAGGATGTTTCAGACATGAATATGTCAGTAATGGAAGATGTGAACAGAATAAGAAAGGAAAATGCGATTAGAAAAAGAAGAATATGGCCCAGATTGTTGAGAATTTTCAATGATTTCTTCCTAGAAGTGTTCTCAGGGTTCCTAAAGCTTGAATACATCAGTCATGGTTGATCATCTAAAGGAGGTTAGGCAGACACTATTGTAGACTGGCAGCGTCAACAATGCAAAGAAGGATTACTAGAATGCTAAAATCCCTTCCTATTGATATCTCTTTTTCTGTCTCTGTCTCTGTCTCTATGTGTGTATGTGTGTGTATATATATATATGCATATGTACATGTAACAATACATGCACAGGTATATGTGTGTGTTTGCAGGCAAACCCATGTACATACACGTACATATATGTATATGCATACAGATATGTGTGTGTGTGTGTGTGTGTGTGTGTGTGTGTGTGTGTGTATATATATATATATATATATATGATATAGGATTTATTTGATCACCGTTTCATACACACACACACACACACACACACACAAGGGGACTATGTTTCTATTACCTTGTATTTTCTAAGGTAAATAAAGCAGCTTTTAGAAAGTTTTAGAATTTTTCATTTTCTCCCTTCACTGCAAGAGATAGAAAACACCCTCAAGTAGAAGTAGAATTGTTCCATGGGAGTTTCTATGTCATTCCTCTGCTGAGTATTGATTGGAGAACCTGCAAATACAATTCATTGAAGAGTAATCAGCCTTTTGTCATAAAAGAAATCACAATCTTGGGTTCCAAGGCTATTACTTCAATTTCCTCAAATCCTTCCTTTCAACAATACCTACACAAATTATATATATTATAATTTTATACATGAAATTTTGCTGTGCTGGGGATCAAACTCTAGGCCTTGCACATGCTAGACATGGGTTCTACCACTGAGATACACTCTCAGCCCAAAAATAATTTATTTTATTACTGAAGTTATCTGAATTTATCTTGGCCACACACAGCCCTACAAATGCTTTGTGATGTTTCTCTTTCTAGTTGGATGCTTATTACCTTGAGGGAAAGATGCACCCCATCCTATGCATTTTACTTTTCCAAAGCTTTGCCCAAGCCTATGTGCAGAACAGCTGCTCTAAACATCTTTGTTGAATTGGCAGAATTAAACTGGAGTCAAGAAAGTTCCACACAGGAGGAGGTCTTAACAAATAAAGAAGCTGAGCAGCAGCTGTTGGAAGTTATAACGTTAGCATCGATCTGAAGGTTGTTTGGAAGCTTCTTTCATTTTCTTGCTAATGGCATTAGGGGCTCTGAGGAGATAACAGGCTCTGACATCAAGACCTTAATCCAGGCAGTCTGCAGAAGCCCTGACCTTCAAGGAGAACAGACATTGATCAGCACTGAGAGGGTGGAGGGTCAGAGATTAAGAGTCATCAAGCCTTACACAAAAGTGAAAAAAAAATGTTGCTAATATTGTATTTTGGAGAAGCCCCATATTTAGTTCAACCCAAGAAATGGCATGTTTTCAGAAAATTCCTGGAAAGATATATACCATTGGCTCGTTGGCATCCTGTATAATCTCTAGAAACTTAACTGAAGACTTAGGGTGTGTTAAAATAATCAGAACAACGTGGAGGGGAGTAGAATGAGGTTTCTGATGACTAAATCAAGCCGTTCAATATTTACCCAATTCCTATTTACACAAAATTCAAGTAGAAAATACATCAACGAGGTTTAGTTTTTATAGCTAAATCATTGAAATTTAGCTGTCTTTTATGAGAAATTATCTATACCCAGGATTTACATTTGTGATTTCTTTACACATGCCACATTCTCTAAATTTGTTGGTCTAGTGTTCTTGTCACCAATCCTGAACATCAACAACTCAGAACAGAAAGAAAAAAAAAATTACATACATAACTTCATTTGAGATCCCATATAGTATCAAGTTTACTTTTCTGTGCCACCATCCCCCATTCCTATTAAGTTTGAACTGTCTCCCTTTTTAGACTCTAACAAGATAGACTACAAGTTGAGAAATTACTCCAGGATTTACCATTAATATTTATCATTTTTGAGAAACTAAGTTGGTGGGAGTAGTAGAAATCTAATGTTATTGAATTCTATTACCGTCAATGATTGGATATTTTGCATATTTTCATTTATTTAATTTGGTTTAGGGAGTGATCTACATCAATTTAACTTTTTCTACCAAGAAGTATTTCAATGGATAAAATTTGATAATATAGTCACAAATTTATATTATGTTCTTATACAGTCTCTCTCTCTCTCTCTCTCTCTCTCTCTCTGTCTCTCACACACACAAAGAGAGACACACACACATCAGTGCAAAATAATTTGCATTATCTTAGATTACTGAGTGTATTATAGGAGCCTATACTGAAGATAAAAATTTAAAATTTAGTTGTGAATTTAAAACACTATCACATAAAACTTACATTATGTAAGTGCATATGTGTGTACATATAATTTTATTAAAAAAAATAAATTTTGCAAAATATTCAAACCCTGATGTAACAACCTTAATAATAGAATAATTGTGCTCATCCTGACAGATCCTAAAACATATTTGGCGAAACTCAGCACTCATTCTTAAGAATATCTCTTAATAATAAATATAAAATAACTTTCATAATCTAATACATAGATATCTATGGAATACCCATGCTAACAGCAAATTGATAATTTAAAAAATCTGAATGCTTTTTTCTTAAGATCAGTACAAGTTGTGTTGTAGTTTGGATATGAGGTGTCCCTCACAAACTCTGCGTTAATGAGGGAAGTGAAATAATTAGACTATGAAAGTTGTAACCTAATCAGTCCATCCTAGTTTGAAGGAACTAACTGGGTGGTGACTGTAGCCAGGTGGGGCATGGCTGGAGGAGAGAAGTCACTGGGGATGTGCCCTGGAAGGATTCATCTTCTCTGCAGTCTTCCCTTCTCTAACTCTGCTTACTGACCACCATGAACTGGGTATATTTCTGCTTATTTTTACCATGAGGTTCTGCATCACCACCAGCCCAAGCAATGAAGTTAGCTGACCATGAACTGAAACTTCAAAACCATGAGCCAAATAAACTTTTCTTCTTCTAAGTTAATTTTGTCAAGTATTTTGTTTCCAAGGACAAAAACCAACTAACGCAGCAGACATATAAGCTTTTTCCATCTCTATTCAACATTGTACTACACATATTAGAAATAATTAAAGAAAAGAAAGAGCATAAAGATCAGGAAAAAAAAAGATTAAGGTAAACTTTGTACATGATCTTCATAATTGTTCAGGTAGAAATGCTAATAAATTTACAAAGTTTCCTAAAAGTAAGAGAATTAAGATCTTAAAGCAAATAAACAAACAAACAAAAACATATCAATGTGAGAAAAGTACTCCTATCCCATGTTCTCATGTCAAAAGACACAGTAAGTTTGAAATCAATAATATTTCCAAATTTGGTCTACAGCTTTAATACGCTTACTATAATAGTACATATTGATATCAACTTAACCAGCTGATCTAAAATTAATTTGGAAATGTATGGAATCCAGAGTTGCCAAAGCAATATTGAAAATAGAACAAAGTTGAAGAACTTAAACATCTCAATTTCAATGGTTATTATAATCTTATAGTATTCAAGATAATTAATACTAGAATAAGGATAAAATAGGCATATAGATCAACATAGTAGAGCTGAAAGTGCATAAATAAAACCATACATATTCTTTTCAGTTTGGTTTTAGGCAAAGGCACCAAGGTAATTCTGTGAAAATAAAAATAAAATATTTCTTTCAATAAATGATACTGGGAAAACTGAATGACAATATGTAAAAAAAAACAAAAACAAAAACAAAACACACTCTATGTCTTGCTTTTAAATCATACCCCCAAAAAGTTCAAAATGATTCATAGACCTAATGTAAGAGCTAAAAGGATAAAATGCTCAGAAAAAACATGAGCCAATTTTTGTGACCTTGAATTGGACAATGTCTTTTTTAATATGACACAAAAGCACAAGTAACAAGACAAAACACTGGTAGATTTTATATTATCTAAATTTAAATTATTTATGTTGCAATTATATCATTAAGAATGAAAAGACTGTGCTTACCATTGTAATTCATGCCTGTAATCCCAGCAATTAAGGGAGCTGAGGCAGGAGGACTACAAGTTTGAGGCCAGTCTCAGCCTCTCAAGACTCTGTGTCAAAATAAAATATAAATAAAAATAAGAACTGGGGTACACCTCAGTGGTGAAGCATTCACTATGCAGTACCAAAAAAATAAAAAAATAAAATAAAATAAATACGACTCTTTAATTAAAAGAAAAATAACTCTAAAAACTGAATAAATGTGTTCTCTGAAGAAGTTGTGCACATGACCAATAACCTCATGGAGAAATTCTCAACATCCAAACCAATTGGGAAAAGAATATCAAAAATCCCAATTAAGTACCACTTCATACCTTCTATGATCAATACTTAAAAAGTGGTTAAGAATAAGTGTTGATAAGGATGTGAAGAAAATGGAAATCTTGGACATTCATGGGAATAAAAAATAGTGCAATCACTTTGGAAAAAATTTGATGTTTACTCAAAATGTCAAACAAAATTATCAAATAATAAAGCATTTTCTATCACAGGTATACACCTGGAACAGAAATGAAAGAATTTGTCTATACAAAAACATATACACAAATACCTAAGACACCATTATTATAGTGGCCAAACTGCAGCCAATAAATAGAAACAATAAAAATATCTATTAACTGATTGATGGAGAATTTAAATGTGATATATTTATACAATGGAGTATTTGGCAAGAAAAACTCATGACAGACTGATAAATAATGACAGACTGAAAAATAAATACTGCATGAATAGGACTTGGAAACATTTTGCTATGTGAAAGAAGACATCCACAAAACACTACATGTTATGTGCTTTAATTGAAATCTTTTGAATTTAATTGAAATCTATAGAGGCAGAGCATAGATTATGATTGCCCAGGGCTGGAGGTAAATGGAAGGAAAATGAGGACTGAAAGAAATGAAATTTGTTTCTTTAGGTAATAAAATGTTTTAAAAGTAGCTTATGGTGATTACTACACAAGTCTACAAATAAAACAAAAAGCATTGAATAGTACAATTCAAATGGATGAATTTTATGTATATTAATCATAACTCAATAAAACTATTTAAAATTTATCTTTATTTATTCAAAAAAAGATATTTTTAAAAATGAAGTATCATTTTCAATAGCATCAAAAGCATGAATAATTCAGAAATAAAATCGACAATATTTTTCCAAGACTTATGATAAAAATAATATTGCCGAGAGAATAAATAAGTAGGGATTTGTGCTATATCACTGAGAAAAACTCTGTACTATTAAGATGATGTTCATTGTCTTCAAAAATACTGATATAAGTAATTCAATTTCAATTACAGTTCCAGTAGCAATTGTATTAAAATTGATAAGTTATTCTAAAATTTATTTGGAAAAGTAAAAATACAAAATTTGACAAAGAACAAAATTGGAGAATTTGTACTTATGCAACACTGTAAAAGCTAGAATAATCAGAACCGGGTTTTAGAACAAAAAGTAAAATATCAGGATAGAGAATATAGAGAGAGACATACCTATACATGGATAATCGATTTTGTACAAATATTCTCACCAAGACTCACACAAGTCACTGGGTTGTCACATGCAGAAAACATTCTTCTCTTCTTCCTCCTCCTCCTCCTCCTCCTCCTCCTCCTCCTTTTTCTTCTTCTTTTCATAAAGTAATGTGACTACCTTTTTATTATTTTATTTATTTATATGTTGTGTTGAGAATCAAACCCAGTGCTTCACACATGCTAGACAAGTGCTCTTACCACTGAGCCACAACCCCAACCATGTGCAGAAAACATTCTAATAGCACAGTACAGGCCTTAAAAACTAATCAGGTAAGAATTTGCAGGCTATCCATAATTACTTTGATGACCTGTTTTTAAAAACCGTAAACATCTTCTGTACAGTTAAAACAATGTCCAGCATCTCATAATATTTCAATGTCATAATTCAATCTAATATCACAGGCAATGCTTAGAATATCTAAATTTGTGTAGAGAAAGACAGTGAACAAATGGAGATACAGAGATGGCACAAATTTTGGAATTATGAAGACTTTGAAGTAGTTGTAATATTTCAGTACACAAACATTGGTACTATTTAAATAAATAGAAAATTAGAATGTCTCAAGAAAGAAACAGAAAACACAATGAAGAACAAAATGAAAATTTTAGACCTGACAAATACAGTAGAAATATAAGAAACAAAATGAAATGCAGTAAAACCTCTGGGTAGACACAATAATGAAATGAAGTGATGGGCAAGAGTCAGAAAACTTAAAATTTCAATAGATATTACCCAGTACAAACAATGAAAAGACAAAAAAGTTTTAAAAGTGAACAGGGATCCAGAACCCTGCATTCCAGAAGAGAAAACATAAAGTGTTTCTGCAAAAGATATTTGAATTAATTTTGGTTGGAAATTTCAAAAGTTGTCAAAAGATATAAAACTTGTCAATGTGAATGTCAATCAGGCCACTATATGACATAATGGGGATAGAATAAAGGGACCTATATGTAGTAAGACTTACTAATGGTTCTATATTTCATTTGAATCAGTAAAATAATGAATAGGAGAATTAAGTATGCATATTGTAATATATACAACACTCATTAAAATTCTATGCCAAGCAATACAGTGAGAAGCATAAAAATAAAGTAGAATATTAAGTAATATTTAAATAATACCAAAGAAAGTTGGGACAAAGAAAAACAGGATGAAAAACAGAAAATAATAAAAGCATAGACCTAAAACTAAATGTTTTTAAAAATACATTAAATACAAATGGCATAAATATGCCAACTTTTTAAAAAGACAATGGATTAAAACCAACATACATGCAATTCAGTGTCACATAGTGCCTAGGTAACTGAAGGAGCTCAAAATATAAAAGCACAGGTAATTAAAATTATAGAAAAGAAATGCCATGAATGTACTACATACCCTCAACCCCCACAAACTAAGTGAAAAATAATATGAGGCGAAAGAGTCATAAAAGCCAAAAAAATTATTAGGAACAAAATACATATTATCTATAAGGAAAAGGTCAATTCTTCAAGAATAGGTAGCAATCCAGAATGCATATGCACCTATCAAGAGAGATTTAAAACAAATAAAGTGAAAAAAATGAAAAGGAACAAATCCACAATTATAATTGGAGATTGGAACAATTTTCTTCCATCAATAGATGGAATTAGTAGAAAGAAAGGAAGAGATAGAGAGAAAGGTACAAGTAAAAGAAAAAGAAGAAGAAGAAAGAAAAGAAAAAGAAAAAAGTCAGCAAGGATATAAAGAACTGGCTAACTTCATCGATCAACTAGTTCTGACATTTAAAGAGCACTCCACCAAACAATACAATATACAATGGAATATTCACCGTAATAGACTGTCTTCTGTGTCATATAACAAAACTTAACAAGTTTAAATAAATTGTAATCATATAACAAGTATATTTTCTGATGATGATGGAATTAAATTACAAGTTGATGATAGAAAAGGTAGCGTGAAAATCTCCAAACAATTGGAAATTAAACAACATAATTATAAATAATTAGTGGATCAACATAAAACAGATAATTTTTGAACAAAAATGAAAATGTAACATATGCAAATAAATGATGCAGCTAAAGCAGATTTTAGAGGGTGTTTCGTAGCATCAAATACCTTTATTAGAAAAGAATTGTCTCAAATCAACAGTCTAAGCTTTTGTGTAAAGAAAGTGTCAATCAAGCCTCATCAGGGCTTGTCTGCCTACTTGGCCCCATTTTTTCTCAATATGCATTTGTTGTCTTTTCTTCATCTCCTATTGCCCCTCCAGTTTCTGAATTAATGGCAGTGCTGGTCATGGCGAAATATATATATTTTTTTCAGTGAAACCAAAAGTTAGTTCTTTGAAGAGATCAACAAAATGAATGAACCTCTAACAACAAAGAAGAAAAGAGAAAAGATGCAAATTACCAATCTTGGGAAGGAAAGGAGCAAATGTCTAGAAATGTCTGCTAACAAAATAATGGCTAAGCAATCATATGTGCATATGGTTGGTCATACATTACAAGACCATAGGAAGGAGCAAATCTATTTTTGTGTTAAAATTCATAGAAGTTAATTTTGCTTTCAATTTTAATAATAATAAAATCTACAAAAATATTTTTCTTTTTTTTTTCACAGTCACCAAAGATAAATTAAAATTTAATTCCTCTACGTTTTCCACTTTAGATTATTGTATTTTGTTACCTATCCAATGGTTATATCTTTAAACTTTCATTTTTTGTATTAAAGGTAAAATCTAGCATTTTTTTGTATTTACTTTCCATTGTCATTTTTCTCTTAAAAATAGATCATTTAAATATTTGGCCCTTGTTGTTTTCTCTCTGAATTGTCCTATTTTTTTTCATTATATGTTTTTATATTATTTTATATAGATTAGAAATATTGTAATCTTCCTTATAAGTCTTTTATTTTCTTAATGGCTATTCTGTTTTTGAATTCATCATTTTCTTCAGCACTTTTTGACATCTGTATTTGTATCTCACTCAAAGTGCCCTTCTCTTTATCAGGGTTATGAGAATAGTTTCCTGCAGATCATTATAAATACTAAATGTTACTGTAGTTGCATTTGGTTTGGACTTATTGTCCATAAGCCATGCATAAATGCTGTTTGGGTCATTTTTCTAAATGAATTTTCAAATATCCTGAAACATTGTTTCTATGGTCTATTATTTCTGTCCTGATTTGAAATACCAGCTATAAGTAGAAAAATTTCCATAATTCTATAACTAAGTTTGCTTTTTCTAACATTTGCTTATCTTACATTTATATCCATTGTTTAAACTATAAAAGCTTTTAGTATGTGATAGTATCTGGAAAATCACCTTCATGTTATACTTTTTAAAAAACTATTTAAAAGTAACTTATTTAAAGAATACGTTAGATATACATTTTCCCTGTCAAATACACTCAAGAATTTGTCAAGTCAGTGAACACATTAATAATGTTTAAAATTTTTTATTCTACACCTGTATTTCAGCTACTCAGGTGGCTGAGTCAGGAGGATTGCAAGTTTGAAGCCACCCTTAGAAATTTAGTGAGACCCACTGCAATAGTGAGACTCTGCCTCAAAATAAAAAATAAAAAGGACTGGGGATGTAACGCGGTGGTAAAGTGCCCCTGAGTTCAATTCCCAGTACAAAAAAAAAGAAAAAACTAATCTGTTCTGGAGTATCCAATTCATAAATCAATTTGAGAACATGAATATTATTTCTATATGATATCTTTTCATCAAGGTACACAAAATGACTATTAGGACTGTTAAAAATCCTTTATATTTATATTATTTGATATGTGTACTTTATAATTCATTTTAATAGGAATATAACCTGTGTGTCTTCTTTTCCCTTTACTGTATGTATAGTTTCACATTTGGGATTTTAAATGCAATTCAATCCCTTTGCATTGAAGTGCTGTGATCTCTATTGCCGACCCCTTTCTTTCTCCCCCTCCAATCAAGAGGGAAACCCCGACATCTCACTCTGGTCCCTTGGAGTCCAGGCAGCTTTGCAAACCAGTGCTGATGTTTTCAGGGGATGTGCTATTGGAGTGGAGTGTTCTCTCTAGGATGATGCTTTTTATTCCCCTTTTACCTTCCCAGATGTCATACAACTTTCCACCTTCATACATCTTCTCAAACACTTTCCAGCTTTTCTTTTTTGGCAGATCTATTATCTAATTGCCTTCTATCTTCCTATTACAGGAGTGATCATTATGGCCATTGCTAAGTTTTTTTCATGCCCCCTCACACCATTATAAAGATGTAATGATGACATTATCTTGCTCTTTCTGCCATTAATAACTTATAGCTATCATAATAATCATTAATTACTACAAATTCTGTAGTATTTCACACTTATCCAAGATACCTAGTTCAATAACTGCTGTTTTAATTGGAAATGGGGACAAGAAGTAGATCAGAGTGGGATGCACATATTGCAAAGCTGCAGTTTTGATCTTCCGTGTGTGAGTGAGAGGCAAGCAGAGGAGGAGATGCCTAGTTAGGGCCTTGGGTTCAGATCACCTCCTCAAGTCAGTTCCCGTTGACTCAGAGCAACCAAGAATCTGTTGTCAGATAATCAGTGTGGCTTCTTCCTTCAGGGTGCACCCTTCAATTGATCTTGAATTTGCAAACACAAATGAACTTCATGATAACTTCAGGCTTCCTCACATGTATTCAGTGGCTCCTGACACTGAGCCTGAAGTGCAGAGTTCAGTCTGTCTCCAAATCTCTTCTCTGACCTCCCCAATGCTTCCATCATATCCAGCCCAGTCCTTTCCCAGAGCTTATGCTTTGGAAACTCTACTTATGCTTTGGAAACTTCCCACCTTCTCTTCTGAATCTCTCCACGGCCATTGCAGGTACCATGTTCTCTGAAAAATTGCTCCACAGATCATATGTAGAACTTTGCTATTGAATACAATGATTTGACAGAGAGCAAACACTTCTTACTTTTCCAAGTGCATATTTATTGTGGATTCCGTGAGGTTTGCACTCTGCGAGGACAGAGGCCATTCATCAGTTTTGCACTGCATATATAAGAAGCATGGTACATTTAATACACTATGTAAAACAGCATATGCAAAAGATGAAGGATGGAAAGATTTTTCAAACAGATATCATAGTAGTTGCTATTTAAAAAGAGAGTAACTCATATGCATTGAACACTCACATGCCAATTATTTTCATAATAATGAATTCAATCAATGTAACTCTTAACAAATAAAATTTGAGTATTCTCTGCATGTCAGATACTGCTATAAATGAAGTTTAAACCAACAGAGACAATTCCTACCCTGTGGAGTTCACATTGTTCTATTAATCATAATGTTAATAACTACGGTAATAAGAACATTCAAAATAATAATGTTTCATTTATTGAGTACTACCTATATTCTTCAAGCATCTGTCTACAAGTGTGTTACAAAAGCCCTAAGAGGTGATTATTATTGTGATTTTATAAATAAGAAACCTTTGGCTTTGAGTGGGCAAGTCACTTTTGCATGGTCATTCCTTATTACATTAGTATGATTATAATAGATCCCAATAGCTTGACTTAAATGCATGTGTGTTTGTTATCTCAAGATTGAATTTATTAAATGGAAAGAGTAAGGTTAGAGCATGTCCCTAAACAGTGATGTTTTGACCACAGTAATTTAAAATTCCTGCCTAAAAGATGCAGTTCATATTTTCCAGCTGTGGCCTGGTCTTTTGTTCTGTCAAACTGAATGGTGTGGAATGAGGTTGTTGGGTTCCCAGATCTGGAGTACAAGAGACTGCAGTTTCCACTTCTGCCCTCAGGAATGGTGCTGCCACCTACAGGGTGAGGCTGGACCACTAAATGATGAGATTTGTGTAGATAAGCAAAAGTCCAGAGCTGAGATCCTAGCGATGTGAATGAGATCACCATGGACATTTCTCCTGTTCTATCCATGTCTTACCCCAACAAAAGGATGAGCCAAGGTTGTTTTTCAACCATGAACTTTCAGAGTAATTTATTACACAAAAATTAAAGGTTAAGAGCACAGTGGAATGTTCATCTACCTGATCCAGGGCCTGGTCCCCATTTCCCCCAATCCTCCAACACTCCATACCTCACCTCTTTCCCAAGTGTACTAGTTCCATTGACCCAAAGGAGATGAGAGCACCTCTGATAAAATATGAATTATAAAGTGAAATAGGAACACAGTAAATTCCATTATAATCGGTGCCCCTCTCTCGCTGCTATCTTTATAGTTTAAGATTTGCTTCAGTTTTCTGAGAATCAGCATGAAGTAAATCTTAAAATTAACACTGGTTCTAAAGTCCACTTTTAAGACATGCAAACAAACCATTCTTGCAGCTGTTCTCTTATTTGGACATTCACTGGGCACCTACAATATTCAGAAATGCAGATCGAGAGAATGATAGGAAGCATAAGTTGATATTCCCCCAAGGCAATTTCTGAGACCCAAATCACATTCCTAGTGTCAGGGCACAGGGGTGAGCACCAAGGCTCGGAGGAGTGGTTTTGCCAGCCCCAGCTCTGCTTTCACTTTGCTCCCTTGGCTTGGCTCCTCCTCCCCTGGCACATGCTGCCTCTTCCCTCAATTTCCTCTCCTGGACCTCATTTTCTGCTGTTTTAACTTCCACATTTAGTTCTACACATGCTTCATCAATAAATCTCTCCCATTCATTTATCTCCCTGAGTGTCTCCCATTCCATTCCCATCACCCTCAATCTTGAGAAAGCTCCTCTTTTACACTGCATTTTAACTGCTGGTGGAAACTGTTAAAACTTTCTGGTTTTATCCAATGGCATAATCCCCTCTGCCCCACTTACTCTCCCGACTCTTTCCCATTTCCAACTTACTATTTTCCAACTCCCAGCTGCGGAACCTTGCCTATGTAACATATTAGCTGGGCATACTTCATTCTTTTCAGCTTAGGGCTCTGTGAGTCTCTCCTTCAAAGAAAAGATGATATTAAAAAAACAAAACAAGAAAACACCAAAATAGTGATATACCCAGAATCTGTTCAACAAAGTTATTTTTTATTTGTTTAAATTTAATTCACTGAACAATCAGTAATTGATCAAGCATCAAATATCATTTGATCATCTTTGTGTATAAAGACACTGGTGGGTGATGGGGAAGAGGCTCTACACAGAAACCTTCTATGCTTTCCGGGCACTTAACAACTAAGGGGGACAAGACAGAAACAGGACAATAGCTCACAATAGAAAGCCTGGATGTGCTATGTCTAATGATAAATTGAAAAAGAAGCCATGACATGAAATTATTAAATCAGCCACTATGACCTTATATAATAAGAGGTCTAACCTGTGTTTTCAGGTAGCACATAAAATACATAAATATCTTCTTTGGAAAAAATGAATTAAGGTAAGATATCTCTTTTGCTGTCTTTGAATACAACTGCTTACCAGCACCTACCATGGCAAGTTGGGGGGCTACCAGACTTCTGAAACCCCAGTTTCCAGGCCTGGCCTTTCCCTGCAGAACAATACTTTCAGACTTGCACAAATTCTCCTTTTATGATGCTTTTGCCCAGGGCCCAGAGGAGGGCATCAAAAAATTGAATTTCTGAGGCTCTGAAATAGAATGTAAATTATGGTGTTTCTGATACCCAAGTTTGTCCTCAGAAGAGAGACCAGTTTCCTCTGAATCTCCAATTCTTTGCCAGATAAAATTAAGAATCACCACTCCAATGGAACCACCATGTGACACAGTTATCCCACTCCTTGGAATTTATATAAAAGACCTAAAATCAGCATAGTACAGTGATACCATCACATCAATGTTTATAGCAGCACAATTCACAATTTCCATGTTATGGAACCAGCCCAGATGCCCATCAACAGATGAATGGATAAAGATGTGGTGTATATATACACAATGGAGCTTTACTCAGTCATAAAAATAAAAAAGATGAAATTACAGGATTTGCTGGTAAATGAATGGAACTAGAGGACATTGTGCTAAATAAGCCAGACCTGGAAAGTCAAGGAATTTTTTTCTCATATGTAGAAGTTAGACCAATAAAGGAGAAGAAAAGGGGGCAGGAAATATCATGAAAACAAAATAAGAGTTCCTTGGGTTAAAGGAAAGAGATTCTGGGTGAGGAAGGAAGAAACGGAAAAGAGAGGGAATGTGAAATGAAACTGACCAAACTGTCCTATGCACACTTAAGAGTATACCATAATGAATTTCACCTTTATGTATATTTATAATGCACCAATTTTTTAAAAAAAAACTCTTAAAATATAGAGGAATGACTAGTTGAGTAAAGAAATGGGAATAAGGGGAGGAAGAAAGGGAGGGAAAGGGGAAGTACTGGGAAGTGAATTGGAGCAAATTATATTCTGTGCTTAAATAATTATATCAAAATGAGCCCCAATGTTATGTATATCTATAATGTACTAATAAAAAGTTATTAAACAAAGGAATTATCACTCCATACAAACACCCTTATAGTACCTTCTATCGTAGAACTTAGTTTTACAATTTTGCATTCTTATTTTTCAAACTGTGACCTGAATGACTTTCTTCAAACTTCTTAGACATTCTCTGGTTTTGTTATTTTGTTTTTGATCTTGTTGTCCTTGTTTCATTACTGAGTTCCGATATTCTTAAGAGTTTAAACTTACAATGTCACCCCTCTCATTTTGGCCACAGCCATGCAAATGTGCTCAAAAGCAAAAGTTCATAGCTTGTGAGATTTCACTATTTTTATACATCCTCAGAGAAGTTTCTGACTACAAAGCAAAAAATATACATCTGGATAGTTCCAAGAAGTTTTTGCTGCATCCTCCCAATTCTATCTACATACACACTGTTCTCCCTTCATCTGCAGTCAAAGGCTTCCATTTTAGAATTTCCTTTGACTCTGTGCCCAAGGGTGCAGTTACTTACCACCTGCAGCTCTTTGCTGAAGGTAAGGAAACCTGGAATTCATGAAGGTCACACAATTCCATTCTCATTCCTATTTCACTTAAGTCATACTTTCCCTAGCTTCCTTCCCAAGCAACACCATTATAGTCCTCCTTTGATATAATCTTAATTCCCCTGTCACTTCTGTTATAACCCTGCTCATTGTGGTTCAAATATTTGTCCCCTTTAATACTCATGTGGAAACTTATTTGTCACTGTATTAGTGTTAGGAGATGAGACTTGATGGAAGGTGGTTTTATGCCATTAGGGCACTGTTTTTATGAATGAATTAAGGTCATTATCACAAGAGCAGGTCAAATATCACAACAGTGAGTTGTTACCAAAGGAAGTCCCGCCCTTATATCTCCTTGCACACAAGTGCTCTCCTGCCCTAACCCTTCTTCCTCAATGGGATAAGGTATCATAAGGCCCTCCCCAGATACTGGTAACATGCTCTTGAACCTCTCAGCTGTCAAAAGCAAAATCAAAATACAACTCTATTTTTTCACAAATTACCAAATCTCAGTTATTCTGCTATAGCAGCAAAAAAAAATGGTCTAACACATTGGACCAAGCTTCAATCTAGTTGAACCTATCCTTTCCTCTTTTAGTGTCTGTATCTAAGCAACGAATAGAAACCATTAAAGGAGGGAGTATAAGTTTTTACCACCAATTTGGGAAACTATTTGGCATTATCTTTAAACTGTGTCTACTCAATGAGCCAGCAATTTTATTCTTAGGTGAATAACTCAGAGAAATTGCACATATACACCAAGAGCTATGCATGAGAAAAGCCATACAGAACTTTTTGTAATAGCAAAAACAATGAAAATCTATACAGTGAGTGGAAATAAATGAATTATATCCCTAAGCAACAGTATAGATGTAGCTAATAAATATTGTATAGAACAAAATTAAGTCACCAAAGAACACCTTTAATACAATTTAAATCTCAAAGCCAGACAAACTAAGCAGTATTAGGTTTAGGGTTATGTATGTATGTTGACAATGTGTACACATATAACACACACACACACACACACACATACACACACACACACACAGGATAGAGGTGGAATTCAAGAAGAGTAATTATTTCTTCGATAAAGGAGAAGAAAAAAACTTGCATAATTACTGATAAGATTTATATTAACTTCTTGGTTGATTCCCATTTAACATATGATTATATACTTCAGGTGGGTCTTCAATACTCTCCAGAAATCCTATTCCATTTCACTAGTCAAATGACTCTCCCATTTTTATGGTGAACAGAGAATTTTCTTCCTTTTCTTTTCCACCAAACCATTACTCCTCCCTATCATTCTCAGCTCTAAGAGGTTAGAAATTAATCCCAATGTGACCAATTCTGAAAAAAAATTTTTTTTAAATCTTATATTTTAGTTTTACTTCAGTAAATTATTTCCTCTTTGGAATCATAATACAGAAAAAACAAAGTTGACTTAGAAAATGGTTAATTCAAATTTGACTATTTCTGAGGATTAACAATTAGCAATGATGGTTGTACCATTTCTCCCTGCCCAGGTTTTAATCTATGAAGAGAATAGGCAAAGGAATAACTAGGCAAATTTACACTAAAACCTTCAAATTTGTTAGTGATTTGGAAACAGTGATTAATAAATAGAGTTTTGAGTAAAATATGCTCAGAGAAACAACTGAGGCTTGAGGAACCAAACAGGGCATCTTGTGCAATTAACCATGAACTGTGGTCAGCTAATTCTACAGGTCTGCATGCACCTCCTCTATTGACCATTTGAAATGGAGAGGCTTCAGATGGGTTCTTTCCTTCAGTGGAGAATATTCCATAAGGGAAAATGAAGCAGAAAAGAGACCACCACCCTGATGACCAGTCTAGCATGTAGGCAGCTTCCAAAGTCAGGATGGAATCTACATGATTCTCATCAAGTTCCAGTGGGCATCTGACTCTGACCATCTAATTGGCTGCTCTTCTCTGCATGGAGAGAGGCTAGGAGGAAGAGAAAGATAATGGCAATAGTTACTATCTCAGTTTTTCCAAGAAGGAAGAAAACTTGTCACGAAGTCCCTCATCTCTGGTCCAGGGAAGCAACACTGGTACAAGATAAAGAAACTCTTTTACCAGCCTCACCAATTTTTATTTGTTAAATAATATTTTGTTAATTATTTTTCCCTAAGGTTTTGAGCTCCTCTTAAGAATATGGATATTTATAAACCTGGAGACCCTGATGATATTATCTAAGTTTTAAACATTTTAGTCACAAATGACTTGTGCATCTATATTGATAAAACCCACAAATGTCATCTGCATGTCAAGAGCAGAATATAAAGATGGATTACTAATTGGAGAATGGAGCTCATCCTAAACTGTTCCTTCCCAATGGCCTACCAATGTGGTTCTGTTTAATTTCATTACCTCCTATTTTACTAACTCCTTGATGTGAACGTGTTTTCCTCTTCCTTCTTCAATAGGGGAATGAACAGTTCTCATTAAGGAGTATGGCTCATTTCCTCCTGGTTAAACTGAGGCTTTCCTAGAAGGTGACATGTACCCTACCCTCCCTAAGGACACAAATAACATTCCTCAATATTATTAATAAGAAATGGGCTTTGGAGCCTCTCAGGCAGAGCATGTGTGAATTGCATCCAAGAAATGAAAGGTACTCAAGCACAATTCATTCACCCAGCAGGGCTTGTTCTCCTGGGACATCCCAACTTGGTTTTCGTTTTTATTTTTTGGTATTTTTGTTGTTGCTGTCGTAGTTATTTATATATTTTATAAGTTTTTGTTGTTGTTGCTGCATTTGGCATAACAACTCGGGACAGGAAAGGAAGAAATAAGAGGAGGCAGCTAGAGTTCATCTATTTAGTGCACATTTGTTGAAGCATCGATTATGCCTAAAGCAAGTTGATAATGGGGGATGGAGAAAGAGGGAGACATGAAAAGATCTCAAACATACACCCTCCCTTCAAGAAACCTAAGTCCTAGGCTGGAATATAAACATTCCCAAAGCCCTACGAAAGAATGGACTGAGACAAGTGTCCTTGTGGAAAAGGTTTCTAATTGTTTTTAATTTATTGGTTCTTTTTAATTATGTATGATAGCAGAATCCATTTGGCTATAATTATACAAGCATGGGATATATCTTATTCTTGATATAAGATATATCTGATTGTATATATAACTTACTCTAGTTCCATTCTTATGGCTGTACATGGTAGTGGGATTCAATGTGTAGCTTTCATATATGTACACGGAAAATTATGTCAGATTCATTCCATTGTCTTTTCTTTGCTTATTCCCTCTCCCCTATCTCCATTCTTCATTGTCTAATTTGTTGCACTTCTGCTCTTCCCCTCACCCCAACCTTGCTCTTATTGTGGATTAGCTTCAACTTATCAGAGGTAACATTTGACCTTTGGTTTGGGGGGACTGTCTTACTTTACTTAGCATAATAGTTTCCAGATCCATCCATTTGCTGGCAAATGTCATAAAGTCATTCTTCTTTATGGCTGAGTAATACTCTCTTATGTATATATACAACACATTTTCTTTATTCATTCATTTATTGAAGGGCAACTAAGCTGGTCCCATAGTTAGCTATTGTGAATTGATCGGATATAAACATTGATGTGGCTGCATCACTATAGTATGCTGATTTTAACTCCTTTGGATATGTACCAAGTAGTGGTATAACTGGATCAAATGGTGGTTCCATTCCAAATTTTTGAGGGATTTCCCTATTGCTTGTGGAAAAGATTTCGAGAATGGGAGAGAGAATTTTCAAGTAGACCACTAGTTATTCACATCTCAAAATAAAACTGTCATTCCCACCCCACCCCAATGACTCTGCTCCTTAGAAGAGACGTAGAAATAAAGTGGTGTTTAAATAAAATTGTGACTATGCCATAGGACTGTGCTGAAATACAGCAGTGAGAAAATAGGTAGGCAACAGTAATTCCAGTAATAAGAAGAGACTGAGTTAAAAAACCTAGAGAAACAAGAATTTACTACAGAAGCCTGACTGAAGAGAGACCTGCATGGGGAAATATGACTTAGGCTAGGATCCTCCCTAAAATTAAATATATATATATATATATATAT
>NW_025999990.1:28205322-28248330 GCF_001458135.2 Marmota marmota marmota
TATATATATATATATATATATATATATATATATATATATATATATATATATACACACACACATACACACACACACACACACACACACACACAAGAATGTGCATTATCTTCTCAGATTTATAGCTTTTGACGTTGAAAGCAAACCAGCACAACAAATACGTGAACGTAATTGGCTTTGCGGTTATTGAGAGGGGACGGGGGCACTTCAGGTGGGCTGCTATAATGAGCTAAATTTGTGATTCTGCAAAGGCAGATGCTCTCAATGGGTGAAGTTTCATAGAAGCACTTGCTTACTAGTTTACAGCCAATTAGAAATAAGAAATTAAGCTTGATTGTGGACTTCTTTGTGTCCAATTAGAATTGAAAGATTAGAATGTATTAGGGTGATAGTACTCCAGTTTTTAAAAACATTAGTATAAACTTTGCTCAGACTCCATTTTATTTTGGCTGTAAAAAATAACAAGCTAAGAAAAAAAATATGAAACTTAAGCTTTGCTACCTCTCTCCTAATCATTCCTAGAACTATTTTCAGTAATAAGATATTCTAGGATAAAACTGCATGTTCCCATTAGTCCTTCAAAGCTATTAATGACTACCAAGCCTGGGGACAAAATCAGGAATTGTCCAAGTGTGTCTTTCATGCTGGGGATGTTGTATATGTTTTATTTGGGTAATAAGGAGAAGGAAGTAATCCATGTTGAGAAAGGGAGTGAAAACACACACACACACTACACACACACAATTTGTCCCATTACCCCAGTTGCAGTACACCTATACATTGAGTAACAAATACACCAATCATGGCAACTTTGAAATAATATTTGTATATTTATTATCTTTGCAGAATTGAAAACTTGGGACATAATGGGTTAAATCAAAACTTAAACAAAAACTTGGCCTCCTGGAAATTAGGGCTTCCTGGGGAAACTGCTACTTTTGAAATGTCTGTGGAGTGGTTTATGGAGTCTGTAGGAGCTCATCACTGCCAGCCTTGACTTGGTTCCTGTCATTCAAAACACTGGGCATTTAAGTACCTCACCTTTAATGGGTTCCCAATTCACGTTCACTGGGTGACCGCATGAATGAACGTATGAATGAATAATAAAAAGCAAAGTACTGGGACCTAATCAAGCAGGTAATAAGGCTACATGAAAACTCTGCCTTTTGTTTATGGTCTATTTCATGTGGAAGAATCTTTTCTTCCTGAAGAGATTTGGAACTCAGAGAAGGAATATGAATTCATCTGGTCTGTGCCCCTTCCCCAAGGATCTTCCCAGAAAATGCAGGTGATTCGTAGTTTGTAAAAGAAATAAAAAGAAAAAAAAATTAAAGGAACCAAATTGGGTGGAAATGGTCTATCTCCCCCATTCCTGCTTCTGTGGATTTCTCTGTAAAGCTCTCCCTGCAAGGTGCCGCTAGACTGCGGGCAGCTTTTCAATAGTGGAATAAAACGGAAGTGATCACAGGAGATGAGGTATATGTTTCCAGGGTGGTATTCTTGAAACAGCAGTGCACTATGTTGAATGATATCTAAAGAGAAGAAAATATGAAAGGTAAGAAAAAAGGAGGTGTAATTAGTCCCCTATGAAGCAAAAGAAAGAAATGGGGCTGCAAATGTAAAACAATCCATTTCCTCCTCTCTTTTTCTTACCGCACCCTTTGTCTGGGAAATTGCAATAACTTCTTGGATATGGTGGGTACCAGCAGTAATGACTGAGATATTTCCCAGCATTATTATTAACTCAACAGCTGAAGTCTTATGGGCCAAGATGCCTTAGTGTACTAGGAACTCCAAGCTTGAAAACCCACTGTCCAACACACATTTATTAGTGGGAGAAGCTGATACTTCTATACCTGCTGTAGATTTTCTCCAAAAGAGCTCTCGTCTAATCATACTTTCAAATACAGATTGAGATAGCTTTCATTTGTCTGGCACTGCTTCTGTGTGAACAATCATTTCTAGGGATATAGAAAAGACAAGGTCCAAATGGCCCTAGTGTCAAAGGTAAACATATCCTCTAGTCCCCAAGCCACAAAATGGAAAATGGATTGTTATTTGAAAAAGAAACTTACAACTCTACTCTCTGATGACTTCCATACAACCCTGTCAGTAAATCACAAGAGCAGGGAGTCTTCTGTTTCATCTTCGTTTTATAATCCGGGAATAATTGAACTCCAAGGAGATGAATGACTCACTGAGACTTAGGTTCCTCCTGGCTCTAGTTCTTATAACTTCATATCTCTTATAAGCCAATAAACCTTCATGCTACAACATTAAAAATAGTAATGATCTATTGTTCTGGAATCAAGCTGAGGACAATCAGAACTTTAACACTAGAAATAAAAATCTGGAATTCAACAGAACAGCAACTCATTGGTTTCAAGAGCAATTGCCAAAATCAGGCATCATACCTAGACACTTGACACCTGGACATGGTTTATGACCTGTTGGCACTCACTTTATGACTGGGTAACATTTAACCATCTAACACCAAAGCATGTTAGCATCATCCGATTAAAAGGAAAAGTCCGCTCAATGAAAAAGCACACTCAAAACAACAATCTGGGAATAAGAAAATTCTAGAAACTTACAAGCACTCAAAAAGTGCAACTCTGTCGTCAATAATTCTAGAAGCAAAGTGCAAGCTGTATGAAGTAGAGAGCAATACTTGTTTTAAAAGATGTAAACTGTGCTCTGTTTAAGATATCAGAAAAATAAAATGCATTTTCACAATATAATCATGAAAAAGTTTAAACTATTCAAAAATTTTGATTTTATTTTACAAAATACATTTAAATATGAGCATTTTTGACAAATGATACGTATACATAATAGATATTTCCACAATGGAAATTAATCATGCACAGGTATTCATGCATAGTTTATGTCACTGCATATGTATAATATATGTATAATATGTATATTCCTTTTTTAGTTGTTATTCTCCTTTCTAAATTTCTGTGCTCAATTTTACTTGAATGTTTTCTATACATTTATTCTTTGTTTAATTATGAATTATCATCTTCATTTGTGATTAGACCTTTTTGGCTACTGGTAAATACTGAAAAATTAGAGAAAAACTATCTAAGCCCTGCTGTTTCACTGATAACCTCTTCATCTTTCCAAGTTATTAACAGAGTTCATTCCAATGACAAGATGTCATCAGGTATTAAGGAAGTATGACCTGATGGCATCTCTAGTCCAGAGGACAATGAAAGATTACAGGTGGGCAGAGCCTTATTGGAATGGAATTTGCATGCTAGAATCAGGAAAAGGACCAGCCCTACCCTGGGGAAGGCCAGAGGCAAATATGTAGGGCTAAATTGGAAGAAGATGAACTTGAAGGAAGGATGAGGCTGCAGTAGATTATTAGGACAAATCAGAGTTTAATGAGATATCTCTGGCACTCTCCAGGCTGTGAAAATTTTGGCCTGTGGACTATAAGGAGAATGAGGGACATGCCATGAACTCACAGACAGAGGGCAATTCTGAAAAATTTCTGCTTTAGTTTTTTTCTCTTCCACCATGCAATCTAAAATCCATAACTGGAAAATTGGTGCTGTTTACATATTCCCCCTCAACCACCTCTTGCCCAAGGGCAAATATTTGAGAGCTAATTGGCCATGGTTGAGATCAGTCTTGACATACAGGAGATCAGTTGGAGCGAAGGTTATGAAACAGCCTTCTCCTAACTTTCTTTCCCCCACTGCTACCTATCCCTGAGATTCTAAAGGTATTATGCCACTCAAACAGTGATTTTGATTTTCTGAGGTCATTGGTCTTGAGACAACTGCAGGATTGTTGCCCTATGAACTTGAAGTCCTGTGGTGGGACTTCAAGATACAGAATCTCTGATCTTGAACAGAATATTCCAACTCCTTTCAGCTGCAGTGGCTCAAGTCTAATTCCACCAACTCAGGAGACTAAGACAGGAGGATAGCAAGTATGAGGCCAGCCTCGGCAACTCAGCAACTTAGGGAGACCCTGTCTCAAATTAAAATATAAAGGGAACTGGGGGTGTTACTCAGTGATAAAAACACTCCTGGGTTTAATCCCTAGTACAAAAAAATAAAAAAGACCAACTCCTATTTTAGGTCTAGTCGATTATAGACCCCTGATCTGACTTACTGCCATTTTGGGAAGAGCAGTTTCAGAAAAGAAGCTTTCTGAGGACAGTGATTTTATAAGATAAAGTGTGTCTGATTACTGAATTTTAGAGTCTTTGGCTACTTGGAAGCCAGAAGCTTTTGAATAATTGTTGTCTTTCCTTCTACCCCCACATTCTTTCAGTTCCGATATTAACTCCTATAGAAAGTTCTCCTCATTTCTAAATCCATTTTAGATTTCCCTTCTTGATGTTCCCGTATTGCAATAGTTATCTCATCTTTGTATAATTGACCAAGTGCTTGTCACTAACTGTATTTTACACTAAATACAGGGTTTTGGGGGGGTGGAAACTGGATCTCACACACAGGTCGATCCCTAGCTCCTAGAGCATGCAACAAATATTTGTTAAATGGGTAGATCGAAATCAAATCACCTCCATGTCATTCTGTTCACCCTATGCATCCAGCCATTTGGTCCTGTCCTTAATTCTGACACTTTACTAAGACTGCGGATGATGACACATATTACCTTCCACAAGTAACCATGTAACCAACTGCAAGCTGCTCCCAATCTACCTGCCCCTCAAGTACCAATGCCAGAGCCACCATTTACATTGATCCACATCTCACTGCTCCAGGCCTAAAGGATTCTCCCTTCTCTGATCTACTGTGCTCAGTATTCAAAATTTATACAAATAACTCCTCATTGCACACTTTCTTCAATGCGATGTCTGTGGGTCTGGTCTCTAAATGCCTTAAATTGTCCATGTCTCACTTTCTCTTTTATTTCCTATTGTTCATCTAAGCACTGATCTGGGCACAAATACTGTCCCCAAACTGTCCTGACTGGCATGAAGTTAAGCTAACTTAAATAAAAACAAACTCTGAGGGCAAGCTTTTCCTCTACGGAGTTCTACCTGGATTTCCATTGGTCAACTCCTGGTGATGAATACAGCTGCCAGGTAATGGCTGCAGGAAGAGATGGAGAGTAATTGGTAGAGGCAGAACTGTCCCTTTGTTATTTTGTTATAAATAAACTCCCACAGTGGAAACTTGTTAACCTCAGTCCTTGCCTTCACATCTACTTATATGCAAGACCTCCCTCGACAAATCAATCTTTACACTGCAGTGGCACTCCCTTGACAAGATATGTTTGGCTAAGCCACTGTTGATATTTGTTCTTGAAACCTCGGTTGTGCGGCATGGTACACTCTGAGAGCAGAAATGGAGACGCTTAGTTTATATGCACAAAGGACGGGCAAGATGCAAACAAAAAGAGACGGTCCACAGCAGGGCAGCCAGAGTGGCGGGAGCCTAGCAGCACTTAATACATTGTGATGTATTGAATCTATGAAACGCCTGTTCAATAGCTAGTCAAAGTAAATTCAGAAGGACACAGGAAAGGGATTTATTTTTTCATCATTGTAAAATGTTCATTATTTCTTTTGCTATTGGTCATGGTCGAGTGATGCCCTTTTGAGGTCCCATTGTCCTTAGACTCCCAAATAGTAGAATTAGGTAAGGTTCACTAAAAGTGTGCTGAGTGTGTGTCTATATATATATATAGAGAGAGACACGCACATATGTATATATACATATATGTATATATTTATATACATAATATATATATATATATATATATATATATATATATATACCCACACATACACATACACACACACATATGTAAATTTTTTCTAAGTCCCTGGAGAGTCATGGCTTTATTAGTACTTTGGGATTGGATTTTTTTTTTTTTTTTGCTGGATTTTGTTCTCTGAAAAGAATGAGTTTGAGAGCTTGACACTCCCCCAAATTAAATTATTTGATCTCTTCTCTTGCAGTGCATAACTTCATTGGAAAATTTCCCAAATTTGACTGACATCATTTATGTACATGTCTGTTTTGCTCAATCGCACAGCATTTGCAATGGGGACTGCATCTTGTTCCTTTATGTTTCCCAGTAGAGTGGCCCAGTGCCGAGCACACAGGAAATGCTCATGAAATGTTTGCTGAACAAGAAACCTTAATATCTGTAAAAAATTGTCTATGGAAAGAGTGGAAACAAAAAGGTAAACAAAAGCTATTTTGAGCCAACTTAAGAAAAATGCAGCTGCTACTAGATTATTAATTAAATTTTAATTTTCCTGAAGGAGTCTCCAGAGATAGATGCTGATTGAGTATTTTACCCTAGGCGAGGCTATGCTGCAAATACTTCCTTGGGGCCTGGTTTTATGCTAGATGGCATGGGAGAACAATTGAAGCAATAAAGCATGGCCTGTTCCAACAAGTATGTTGGACACCCTCTTCAGAGACAAGGCCCAAGCAAGGGCCCCAAAGCATGTGATAGAGTATATGAGTGAACTGATGAAGAAGTGGAAGCAATGTGAATTAAAAGAGGTCAGAACAAGACAAATTCCCATGAGCTGGAGGTAAAAATGCATTGCATTGAAGTTCTGTTTGATAAACAACATGTGGGTAAGCATAAATTGAATCATGCTGCTATTTTATATAAACCCAGGATGAAAATTAGGTATTATTTCTTAGACAGGAAGTACTCTTCAGTGATTTCAGAGAATACTCAAATCATTAGGGTTTCCTTTGCTTTATCAGTGAACAAACTTGTCTTAAGAAAGACAGCTTAGTGTGTGATTAAGGAAAAGTGTGCTGAGTGCAAACCTTGGTGGTAACCCTCAAATCACCTGTCAGTTCTGCAACTTTGATAAATTTAGTTAACCTCTCTGGACCCCACTTTTCTCTTTTTAAATGTTGGTGTTAGGGGAAATTGGCCCATAATTCACCACAATTTTTGAATCATGAAAGAAAAATCACCTCTCTAGGCATAAGAAGTCACCTCATCCTTCAGCCTTTACCAGACCAGGACTCATAGATGAAAAGTGAGAGGACTGGATATTTTCTGTTGTTCTGCAGACATATTGATAACTTGAGGCATCCAGGACTCGGTCTCTCACCACTCAATTTTTATTTCTATTTGGTAGACAGAAATTCTTCAAAAACCTGTAAGCATTTATGTGTGCGTATTATCACATGGAGAATAAAGTTCACCGTGAGTAGAAATCTGCGTGTGGTATGGTGTTGGGAAGGGGATGTCAGAAGAATGTGGATTCATGAGTACAATGGCAATTCCGTATTTCCATTAGTCTTTCAACCTGGAAGGTCACCAACCCAACATGGGTAGTAGCAAGTGAAGATCCTGTGGTAGAAATCTGCAATAAATGCACATCGGATGGAAAGTGAAAAGTGTTCAGAATAAGCCAAAAGAAATGCAGAACAATGTGTATTTATAGCTAGGTCTAAAATATGTGGCTGCATCACATCACACCTGTTATAAGATGAAAAAATAGAAAAGGCAGACTTGAAAATGAGAAGGGAACCTAGATGGAAAACCTCTGGAAAACATCTCTTGTAGAGTCAAGAGCCTGGCTTTCTCAATAGAATGCAAGAATCCACGGTCTCTTCTAAAAGAGACAGATGTCTACCTCGATAAGATGCAAATTCTACAAAATAAAAGGAAGGAACAATTAATGAGACAATTCGGGTACATAGAAAATAAAGAAAAAAAAAGAAGAAGCATGGCAGAGTGTGTAAAAAATAATTAATTTTAAACAGCAAGATATTTAATCACTAATTTGGACCAAACTTGAGAAAATGTCTCAGACAGCAGAGATCAGCATCCTGAAACAGATGATAAGAGAATTCCAACTGGGTCAAAAATGTACAAATAGAGAATATTTCTAAAGAAGGAGGAAGAACAAGGTATGCTGAATAAAGAATGAAAGCTAAACTGGAAGGTAAGTCTTTCTTTAGCTCTAGAAAGCTAGGTACAGATTTAAAAACCCACAGGTTTTAGAACAAAATCAATGAGGAAAAAAAATTACACTTAGATTCACATCTGGCAAATTCCCTTGTGCTTGCAAAACTAAGAAAAACTAAGAAAAGAAGTACACAATATTCAAAGACATAAAGATTATGTTGCCATCTAAATTCTTGTTAGCAAAGTAAAATATTAAGGTGGGGAGTTAGATTCTATGGAGGAAAACATTGTGAAGACTGATAATATTACACATGACCAAGTTGTCTCTCTTTTTTAAAGGTCCTTTCAGAAATGTAACCTCCCTTTTAGATAGGAGGAGGAGGAGGAGGAGGAAGAGGAGGAGGAGGAGAGAAAGAAAGAAAGAAAAATATAGTACATTTCACTATGATAAACAAAAAAGAGAAAACATCGTGAAGAAATTTAAGTGAAATTCAAAGACTGTTGCAAATAGTTTTAAAGCAGAGCTCAAATATTAATAATTTCTCTAGAAACAAGATAGTGTAAAAAGAATATAGTGATAATTATTGGTGCATTTATTAGTCTATCGTACTGCTTAACAAAATACCAACTCAGTGCCTTAAGTGACAGAATTGTATCTTCTCACATTCTGGGGGCTGGAAGTCTGAGATCAGGAGTCAGTATGGCTGGGTCTTACTGAGGCCTCTGCTTCTAATGTCCACATGGCCTTTCTTGCTCTGCCTTCACATGGCCTTTGCTCAGTGGCTGTGTGCTTCCCCTATAGTCACCAATCTTACTGTAGTAGGACCTTATCTTTCTGATCTCATTTAACCTTCATTGCCTTCTAAAAGACTTATCTCCAAATACAATTACATTGAGCGTTAGAGCTTCAACATATGAATTTAGTGGAGATACAATTCAATCAATAGCAGTTTAAAAAACACATTATATTAAATACAATTGAATGACAATATCAAAAGTACATTGTACTTCATAACATCTCAGGAATGAGTCACAGAGGCGGTTTCCTTCTAAGACTGAAATTTAGAAAGATGAGAATTAAATAATAATTTTGAGAACAGTAAAAGTAACTATTAGTCATGAAAAAAAGAACATTCCAAAATAAGTGAGAACAAAAAAAAATTGTACATATAGGAAAAGTTAGGTAAATAGAGAAACAAGACTGAATTACCAGGAAAATACAATGAATGCAGATCTAGAAGAGCTATACAATCATAATCCTAATGGAGATTTGCTTTCACATAAAATATGAATTTTTAGATATTTTGAAAAAACATATGATACCTGTAGAAAATACTTCAATGTTAAAAAGACAAGAAAATTCATGAAATTAAAAGAATGAGTAAAACTGTATTAATTAAACTACAACAAAGTGAACACAAGGGCGATGATAATATGGAAAACCTCAAAATCAGGAGATTAGTACCATTCATTCACTATGAATAAAAATGAAATTCACAATGAAGATACACCTAAAGGGAGCTAACATGCAGCGTAACAGGGTATAATACATATCAAACAATTTCAAACTATAATAAATATTTTACAGAAAAGCAATAGTCTTGGGAAAGTTTAACAAAATGTGCAATCATTTCTAATTGTCCAATGGACAAAATAATTAATATATATGAGTAAGTATATATCTCTAAAAATTAGAACATCTATTTTCATAGTATTCTCATATTCCATACACAAAGAGAATATTTTACATCACGTTGAACACTTGCCAAAATTGATTATGACAAAAATTTTATGATGCCATGATTTTTATTGGACAAAAATACAAAATGACAATGTAATAGTTACGATGACCACTAGTATTCATTCAGTTAGTGATGGGCCAGGAAATATGCTAAATGCTTCATGCGCATTAACATTTTTATACCTACTAACAATGCTGTGAAGTTTATGTGATTATTTCTCCATTTTACATACAAGAAAATTTAAGCTTAAAATACTATTCCTCCTAATGTTGTATGACCAGTCAGATGTCAAATTTAGTGGTTCTCAAACGTTAATGTGCATCTGAGTCCTGAGGTGGGTTTCTGAACCCCATTCCCAAAGCTTCTCATTCATTGTATCTGGTATGGGCCCAATAACTGGCATTTCTAATAGCTGCCAGTTGATGCTGATACTGTTAACTCAGGACCCTGCACGTTGTAAAGCACGGGGCCAGATGATGCTAAGAACAGTCTTTATCTACTGTACTGCTTTGGAAAAGGAGAAATTGTTGAGGCCAGGTTCTGACAAAAAAATGCAATAAATTTAGAAATTTATAATTAGCAAAGTTTAAAAAAAACAGTGCTTGGAAATTTAATTAAAAATAAAAAGCAATCATTCCCAAGTTAATCAATTTAATGCATTTCCAATTAAAATTCCAATTGGATTTTTTTTCTTTGAACTTGACAAAATGATTCTAAACTCAGTGTGGATGAATAATAGAAAATAATAGCCAAGACAAATTAGAAAAAGAAGAGTATTTGGGGGTGACTTGCTTCACTATATAATAAAATGCTATAGAGTTCCATACATGAATGCATACCCAGCAGGTTCTCATTTCACATTGCTGTAAAGTCTACACTGCAAAACTGAAATGACAGCTTTGAGGTATGACAAGGAATAAGCAGATAATAATGAAGGGGGTGGGCAGCACCAAGGAGAAGAGAGTGCAGGGACCTGGGGAAGATGACAGTGAACAGAAATGTGTGAGCAGGTAAAATCAGAGGAATGAAACGTACCTCTCTGCAAGAATCCAGAGATGGCTGGAGAGCATGGAACATGGTTGCCCTTCGAGCATTCAGAATGGAGAGGCTTTGGATTCTGTATTAGATTTTCATTATTGTGACCAAAATACCTAACAAGAATAACTTTGCAGAGGAAAATTTATTTTGGGCTCACAGTTTCAGAGGTTTAAGTCTGTGGTCAACCAACTCCATTGCTCTGGGCCTGAGGTGAGAAAGAACATTGTGGAGGAAGTGTGTGGAGGAGGACAGCTGCTCTGCTCATGGCAGCCAAGAAACAGAAAGAGAGAGAGAGAGAGAGAGCGCCAGGAACAAAATAAAATCTCCTACTTCCTCCATCTACCCCCACCTGCCTACAGTTACAGTACAGTATCCTTTCAAATTATTAATTCATCAAATAGATTAATCCACTGATGGAGTCATATCTCTCATAATATAATCATTTCACATCTGAACATTGTTACCGTGAATAGCACACTCCCAACACAAGCACTTTTAGGCGATGCTTTATAGTTAAACAGGCTTGGTGAAGGCTCAGTTGCCAGACAGCAGGTGTGACAACTAGAACTGACAACAAAAGGGATGACTAAATTCTGTGCATCAAGCAAGTGAACCAGGTGACATATCCACCCCTTCCTCTTTCTCTTATTTTCCTAGTCTCTGTCCTTGAGTTAGTGCAAAGACAGTCTGATATTTATTCTCAGAAAACAATAATAGAACATTGTTCTCAATTGAAATGAAGTGAGTGGTTGAAGATACATAAGGTGGTGATGTTGGAACCTGGGAGTTGATCGTGGCTTATTCTGACATATGTGGCTCTTCCACCTTAGAGCCAAATTCTAACAAATTTGTCTAGAGAAATTGAATAGTCGAAGAGACAAAGCATCCAATATTGTATGAGAGATTCCTCTAGTACTGCAAGAACCTGAAAGCACATTCTTACTCTAGGAAAATCAGGAAGCAAAAGAGGAAACTGGGCACCCAATCCAGGAGATCTTCTAGGCACACCATAGGATTACGGCCTTGCATATAGGCATACCAAATACCCAGGTCAGGACAGGGCAAAATGGGCCTCCAGAAGCAAAGGCAAGTGGGAAAAATGGCAATTGATACAATAATTGATGTAGTGAACATTTTTGTTTCTATACAGTGACCATTAGAGAAAAATCATTTCGAGAGGAAGAAAAAAAAAATCCATTAGAAATTCCCACTAAAGCAAATGCATTCAAGAAAACCCATGTACCCAGCACATTGGTTAGGTGGCTGTGCTAGGAATAACTCTTAACTAGCCTCTATTTAGGTGTATAATCACAGTTGCATAGTTGTTGTGGAGAAAGGGAAAGACTAATGGGAGGCAGGAAATAAGAACCAAATTTCCACCCATGATAGCAAGATATTATCTAAAACTAGTAAATGTGCATTCTCTGAGATTGTAATATATGCCTTAAAACAATTAAAACTACTTGTCTCTAGGCAGCAGTACTGGGGGATTGAGAATGTTAGGTCAGGGGAACGTGAATTCATCATAAATATTACTGTGTGTGTGTGTATGTGTGTGTGAGTGTGTGTATGTGTTTTGCTGGGGATAAAACCCAGGGCCCTGTGCATGCCAGGTCAGTGTTCTATAACTGAACTACATTCCTGACATTATAAATATTACTTTTTTAATTTGATTTTCTCCAACTATTTTGGTTTCTTTATGTTCCCATGCAAACTAAAAATGCCACTTGATTAAAAAATCAGGTTGTATTTTCATTAGAACAATGTTAAACTTTTAGCAATGTTAATGTTTTTAATTTAACTGAAGAAAAATTTTGTGCTCATTAGTGTGAGTAGACCTTTTCAACAATGGTTTTCTGTCTTTTCAAGTCATCTATTATGTCTTTCAGAAGAATTTTTCTATTTCTATTTCATCCATTAAGTAGATGAGAACAGAATTAAATATGTTAAAATAGGTTTCATAATATAAATTGATCAGTTATTCTCAATAAAAGTCAAGCAACTTGGTAGGTTAAACATACCCATTGATAGAAAAAGCAAAACTGTTGGTATGGATGGTAAGATAAAACCCAAACCTCTGTTAAATTAAAAAGAAACACTACCAACTTAGTGGTGTGGAACTGAGGAGAATAAAATATAGACAAAGGCCAATGAGACAAATACAAAGCATAAGATATCAGATGTCTGTTGCTAATGGTGGGCAGGTTTAAATTCAAGGCAAAGAGCATTAAAGTAGACAGAAAGAGGCACAATTTAATGGTTGAGTGAAAGAGTCAAATGGACAGAAACTTAAGGGTTTTTACTCTCCCTATACATGAGATTGAGCAAAACCCACCAGTAATATAGAAGGGGATATGGGAAAAGTCATCTTCTTAGCAAGAGGCCATAATTTATTTCTCTCAGTCTACGAAGGCCAATACCCTACGGGCCAATAAGTGCTCTCCAGCATAGTTGACTCTCCCCTTGCTCACCAAACTGGCAGGAGAGTTCTTGCATGGCCTTATTATTCACTGCCATAATTATGATTATCTAGCTTTTATCATTTCTGTTGGCTCTAGTAGGTGAAAATGATGTATTTATATTTTGTGCTTTATTTTTACATTCACTGTTTTCCAATGGGAATTTGAGTATTTTTAGATATGAATTTCAGTCTCTTGGGTTGCTTGATCTATAAATTTCCTATTTATGTTCTTCATCCATTTTCTAAGTTGCGGACTGTTTCTAATTGATATGAAGGAGTTATTTGCCTATCCTAGCTATGAATCCATGGCTATATCTTCCCTAATGTGCCACATGTTTTTCTATAATTTTTTCATATGCTGTTATTTGAATGGAAAACAATTTTAGTTCAATCAAATTAATCATTTCTTTTGAAAAGTTTTTAGGAATTAGTGTTATAAATCCACTTTACTCAGGCACAGTTTATATACAATAGTGTATTCCCATGCTACTTCCCACATCAATGAGTTTTTTGTTTGTTTGGTTGGTTATATTTTTGGTTTAGGTACCAGAAATTGAACCCAGGGGCACATAACCTCTGAGTCCTTCTTACTTTTTGTATTTTGAGTCAGGGTCTCTCAAAGTTGCGTAGGACCTCACTAAATTGCTATTCTCCTGCCTCAGCTCCCAAGCTGCTGGGATTAGATATAAGCACCACCATATCCAGGTTCAATGAATTTTGAGAATGCATAAACATGTAACCACATAGAACATCTCCAGTAACTCCAAAGATTCCATTGTGCAATTGTTTCTCACCATTGCCAACTCCAGGCAACCTCTTGATGCACTTTTGCCAATGGAAGAATTGTTTTGTCTATGCTAGGAGTTCATAAATAAGACAGATGTACTATTTTGTGTCCAAATTCTTTTACTTAGCATAATAGATTTAGCAGTACTACCTAGATAATTAGTGATTTTTTTTTTATAAATACACCACGTGTTTATCTATTCACTTGATAATTGACATTTTGCTTATTTTCAGTTTTCAGAATATTGTTAAGGGACTTTGGTACTTCAATTTTTGATGTTTCATGGAACTGCCACAGTGTTTTCTGTAGTGACTGAATGAATTCACACTTCCATCCACAGTGTACAAAGGTTCCCTTTGCTCCATATCCTTGTCATCATTTGTTACCTTCTGTCTTTTGGGTAATTTTAAAAGATGAGAGGTGATATCTCATTGTGATTTAAATTTATATTTCCCTGATGATTAGTGATGCTGAGCATTCATTCATATTTCTATTGGCCATTTATCTTTCTTCTTTTTAAGAATGTATATTTAGGTATTTGCTCATTTTTACCCCAGGTTACTTGTTTTCTTACCCTTGAGTTATTTGGATACTAACCCACTAGGAGATACATAGCTTTCAGATATTCTCTCATTCCATAGAAAGTATTCTCATTTTTTTAGTGTTTCCTGTGCTGTAAAGATGTATTTTTAGCTTTATGTAATCCCATTTGTCTATTTTGGCTTTTGTATCTCATGATTTTCCAGCTATAGTCAAAAAATCATCACCTAAACCAAATTCATTGAACTACTTTATGTTTTCTTTCTGTAACTTTATAGTTTCTGTTATTATGTTAAAGACTTTAATCCATTTTGCATTGATTTTTGTATATAGTATGAGATAAAGGTCTGAATTAATTCTTCCATATTTGGATATCCAGTTTTCTCAATCTATATTATCCAGCAATTTCACTTGTGCATATAATATCCAAGGAAATGAACTCAATATTTCTAAGAAATATCTGCACTACCATATTCATTGCAGCATAGTTCACAGTATCCAAGATAGGATACTAATCTTATAGATGTCTGTCCATCAACAAATGAATAAGTAGAGAAAATGTATTCATATACATACAGTGGAATAGTTGCCAGTCATAAAAAGAAGAAAATCCTGTCGTTAGTTAAGTGAATATACCTGGAGTGAAATCAGCCAGACACAGAAAGATTCCACAAGATCTCATCAATATGTGGAATTTATAAAAGTCAAACTTATAGAAAGAAAGGTTGGGGACATTTTGGTCAAAGGATAAAAAATTTCATTTAGAAGAAATAACTTCAAAGTATCTATTGTGCTGTATGGTAACTATAGTTAGTATTAATATGTTATATACATGAAAAATACTAGGAGAATAGATTTTAAGGGCTCTTATTTTAAAAATATGTGTATGTATGGTAATTCATGTGTTAATTTGCATGATTTAGACATACCACCACATGTACATATTTCCAAGTATCATGTTGTGTTCCCTAGAGTGTATATACTTATGTTTAAATTTGAACAAATAAATAAGAAGAAATAAAGGATTTTTGAAAATTTTGTAAAAATCTTCATGTAAAAATATTCAATTAGTATTGAGTAAAGAACTTTAAGTATATAGAAAATGTATGTTTCAACTTTAGAAGAAACTACTAAACTGTTTTCCAAAGTGGTTTTGCGATTTTACAATTCTGACAAAACAAAAGGATATTAGTTGCTCCATGTCTTTGCCAACATCTAGTTTGATTAGCTTTTTAAATTTCATTGAATGCAGTAGGCACTTATTGGCCTCTTGTGATTTTCATTTGACTAATTCTGAAGATTAATGAGACTGAACATCCTTTTATATGCTTAAAACTGTATGTCTTCTTTTGTACACTGTTTCCTATAAATCATTTAACCATAGTTTACTGAATTGTCTTCTTACTCTTGAGTTCTTTATACCTCTCTGTATAAAGAATATTATTGGATATATTTTGCAAATTTTCTATGAAAACCTGTGGCTTGACTTCAAAATTTTTAATGCTATCCTTTGAAAAGAGAACATTTTCTGTGTCAAACATTATTCTTTTTTTTTTTTTTTTACCAATTTTAGGAAATGTTGCCCTGCTACAACCTTATGAAAACCTTCTCTATTTTCCTCTAGAAGTTTCATAATTTGAGTTTTTAAGCTGAAATTTATGAAATATTTTATGTAAATTCTATTAAATGATATGAAACAAAAATCAAATTTCATGTATTTTCCAGAGGTATATTCACTTATCCCAGCACTAACTGTTCATCAGCCTCATTTCTCAATTTTGGGAATATTTGTCCAGTGCATGTATGCATGTATTGCCTGTACTCACACAAAAACATACAACAATTTAGAGTCTAGAAGTATGCTTATATACGTATGTACATGCATGTGAATAGAGTATGTGTATGCATATAATATATATTTCCAGACTTTATACTTGTTCATCAATCTATATGTTAATCCTTAAACTCTAAGAAAATTCTTAATGAATGTAGCTTTAATTAAACATGAAATCAAGCAGTTTAAGTTTTTCAGTTTTGTTATTTTTCTAAGACTTATTCTGATTATTATATGTACTTTGCCTGTACTTATCATTATAGCATCAGTTTTTAAATTTATACAGAAATCTGGTTGAGTTATTGATCAGGCTTGGGTTGAATCTTTAAACAAAGAGAATGTACATCTTAATAATATTGTTTTCTAATCTAAAAACATGGTATATCTCTCCATTTTTTAGAGCTTCCTTCAATATATTTTTTCTTGGTGTATGATTTTGCATATACTTTATTAAAATTATTCTTAATTATTCATTATTTTAAAACCATTAAATTGTCCTCATCAATTTCATTTTCTAAGTTCACTGCACAACTACAGAAATCCAGTTGATTTTATACTGGCTTGGTATTCTGAGACCTGGCTCAATTCCCTTGTTAGGTTTTGGTATGTTCCCTAGGATTTTCTACATGAACCATCATATCTGTGAATAAAGACAGCTTTACTTCTTCCTTTCTGATCTGAATGCCTTTTGTTTCTTTGGCATGCTTTATTGCACTGATTAATGCTTTTTGCACAATGTGAAGATCAAGTGGTGAGAGCAGACAGATTTCCCTTGTTCCCTGTGCTAAGGAGTGGACCACTCAGTTCTTGACCATTAAATATGATGTTATCTACAGAATTTTTAAATTGAGGAAGCTCCATTCTAATGGCAGTTTTCTGATTTTTTCAACGTGAATATGTGTTGAACTTTGTCAAATATTTTTCTGTATCTATTAAGAAGATCACATGTTTTTATCTCTTTTGTTCCATTCATGTTGAATTATGTTGTTTGATTTTTGAATGTTAAACCAACATTATATTCCTAGAATAAACTCTGCTTTGTCATAACATATTATCCTTTATCTATATTGCTGTACCTTTCCATCCCCAGTGGTTTGTGCTTTTAAATTTTTATTTTTGAAGTCTCTATCAACCATACATCACAGAGATATTGTACTCCTACATATTTCTAATGCCTTACTCCATTTATTTCATATGTAAATTTTTAAACTAGAATCTACCGTATATATGCAGAAATCCTGTTTTGTTATTCTCCATATGCTGAACCATTTTTTCAAAATCATGTAGGAATTTGTTCTCCCCCACCTATTTGTGCTGACACTTTTATTTTATATGATGATCCCAAACATATGAGTAAATACCTCTGCTACTCATGGTGTTTCCTGGTACTTTTGTTCTTAGTCCTTATAAGAAAACTACTGTTTTGTTTTCATATTATTTAAAATTTATATTACATCATAATTTTGCATATGAATATGCACTCCCACCCACAAACCTTAGTTTTCTTTTATACGTTTACTTAATTTTTCCTGGATTTTTATTCTTTCATGTAAATTTTATATTAAGCTCACTATGATAAACAATAAATCCAACTCTATATTTTAGTGGGATCATATTGTAATTATAGACTAAATTGAGAGATAATTTACATACATATAATATTTAATCATCCTATCCAAGAATATAGGCTTTTCATGTATTCAAATTATCGTCTGTGTACTTTCTTCACATTTTAAATTTTCTTATAAGAGAACTTATTATTTTTTGTTGAGTTTAATTCTTAGATACATTATAGTTTTTATTGCTCTTGTGAATCATACTTTAGTTTTTACTTATGGTTTCTGGTTGATTATTGCTGGTGTTGTTAAATTTGTACTAGTATTTAAAGTTTGTCGTATATATTAAATCGCCATACTTTCTTTAAAATAATATGTATACCTAATTAGTTTTATTGTTTTTTTCAGAATGATAACCACATTATCTGAAAATAATGACAATTTTGTGTTCCCTAATTTTATCCTTTTCCTTCCAGTAAATTAATTTCAGACTTTCAAGTTTTCCTCGTGTATCTTTTTACCTGCTTCCTGCAGGTTTTAAAGTGTTGGACTCACATCATTAAATATGAATTGCTTGCAATTATCATTTTCATTTACTCCATAATAAGCATATTTCAAGTAAGCATATTTTTATTGGCCACCATATCTAAGTTGAAAATTGTTTTTAAATTGATGTCAAAAAATATTTCATGAATGATATTGACTTTCAAAAATGCTTTCTGATCTGGATGAAAAAAAAAAAAGGGGGTTGATTGCTCTGGTTATTCTTCACTTACTTTCCCAAATGGACTCTTCACCTTCCTGTACCCTACTGTATCCCTTGAGAGGCTCACCCCTGTGGTTCAGTCACTTGGCCTCCCTGGACCCCAGCTTCTAGTTAGGTTTATCTAATAGGACGCACTGGCAAAAAATTTAGCATGTAAGTGAGATGTTCACCTGCTCCCTCCCAGTCTGGCTACAGTTCTGCCCTGTCTGAATTCCTCTATAGCCTGCACTCCTGACTGAGGGTCCCCTTCACTTCCTTCATTCTCTAATGCCAGGCAAATCATTTACTCTTAATGATTTTTAAGGCTCAGTGTAATCATTCCCTCTTGGAATTTCTAGTTACTCATAAGGCTTTGCAGTTTTCCTTAACTGCTCCCCCCATGCCTATAAAATGCCTTTTCCTGAGCTTTTCTTCACCTTTTTTTCCTCTTCATTCTTTTGGAATATGTCCTTTATTTTCTTTCAAGGAAACAAAAGCATTAAGAGAGAGCCTACAAGGAATGGGAGAAATTCTTTTCCACCTGTTCTTCAGGCCAGAGTTTATTAGTATTCAGAATATTTAAAGAACTCAAAAAAGATAATAAATAAATGGTCAAAAGAACTAAACAGACAGTTCTCAGAAGAAGAAAGGAAATACTAATGGCCAACAAACATATGAAAAAATATTCAGCATCTAAGAAATGCAGAGCTTAGTTATTGGGTTACAAATTTTTACAAGTTGTTAATGCAAAATGCCTTTCTGGCACACATTCTCCCTTGAGTTGTTTTAATCCTAAATATCCACCAAGGCCCATCTCAAGATTCTTTTCTTCATAGTGAATTTCTGCATGGAAAAAAAAAAAAAGTTTAAAGCAATTTCTTCCTTTGCCTGATGGCTAACTTGTTTTTGTTTCAGTCCTTTAGAACACCAGCCTTATATAATTACTTCCATTCTTGAACTTTTAAATGTATTTTCATATTTGTTATAATTAGTTATACATGACAGTAGGATGCAGTTTGACACATCATACATATATGGAGTATAACTTCTCGTTCTTCTGGTTGTACATGGTGTAGAATCACACTGGTCATGTAATCATATATATACATAGATAATAATGCCCAATTCATTCTAATATTACCCCCAGCCTGCTCTCCTCCCTTCACTCCCCTCTACCTAACCCAAAGTACCACTATTCTTCCCTATCCCCCCCGACCCGGTTATTGTGAATTAATATCCATGTATCAGTGAAAACACTCCACCTTTTCTGGGTGGGGATTGGTTTGTCTTGCTTAGCTTGATATCCTCCAGCTCTACCCATTTGTCTGAAAATGCCATAATTTCATTCTTCTTTGAAGCTGAGTAATATTCCATTGTGCATATATACCACATTTTCCTTATCCATTCATCTGTTGAAGAGCATCTTGGTTGGCTACTGTGAACTGAGTTTAGCCATTGTGAATTGAGCTGTTATAAACATTGGTGTGGCTGCATCAATGTAATACACTGATTTTAAGTCCTTTGGGTATAAACTGAGAAGTGGGATAGCTGGGTCAAATGGTGCTTCCATTCCACATCTTCTGAGGAATCTCCAAACTGCTTTCCACAGTGGTTGCACCAATTTGTGGCCCCACCAGCAATGTATCAATGTACCTTTTTCCCCACATCCTTACCAAAATTTATTGTTGCTTGTATTCTTGCTAATTGCCATTCTGACTGGAGTGAGATAAAATCTTAGTTTCTATTTGCATTTCTTTAATTGCTGCCAATTGAACATTTTTTTCATATACTTATTGATCGATTGTATTTCTTCTTCTATGAAGTCTCTGTTCAGTTCCTTTGCCCATTTATTGATTGGGTTATTTGTGTTATGGGTGTTAAGTGTTTTGAGTTCTTTTAATATCCTGGAGATTAGTGCTCTATCTTAAGTGAGTGTGGTTAAGATTTTCTCCCATTCCGTAGGCTCTCTCTTCACATTCTTGGTGTTTTCCTTTGCAAAGAATACGCTTTTTAGTTTGAATCCATCCCATTTATTGATTCTTGATTTTACATATTGTGCTTTAGAACACTTGTTAAGGAAGTCAGTTGCCAAGCCATCATCACTGTACCTTTTTCAAATGACAACTAGACAGTGCCTGGCATGAGAATGTGTGCAGTACAATGTCACATGTATGGTGGCAAACCATTTGCCTTGCTTGCCTCCCTATTCTCAGTTGAAGATAACATCTAAGATTTGAATTTTCTTGGACCTTAGGTTCCTTTTTCCCCAAATAGTCCATAAATTAAGTTTTCTTTTATTTTTACATGTCTTCAGTACAATTCATAAATTATGCCTTTCGAGTATCTTCCCCTTAACTGTCAGTTATAACTTTGAGGTTTGATCCTTCGTATCAGAGACAAAGTTTTGAAAAGGGCTACACTCTCATTCTGTCTCTTATTTTACCTTTGATAATTGACATCAAATAAGTTGTATCATCTTTTGCCCATGGCAATTTGGTTTGTATTCCGTCTTTCTACCTCTGAATACACACACTCAAGGTTTATTAAAGAATGCCTAGTTGTGGCTCTAATATTTTCATGGAGGTTTATTTTTTTTCCTTTTTTGGGTTATGATCTTTAAGAACTGTGGCATTTTTTGCACTATCCCTTTTACTCACATAGTAGGTGTTCAAAAGGCACTTTTCTTAAATGCATATGGATCTTTTAATCATCCTACATGGAGCAAAAAAATAGCTCCTAAGAAAGCAGCTATGGGTTTATTTTCAGCAAAGATCAAATCTGGAAACACTGTGTCTACAATTAGCACACTTACCAATCTGCCCCAGGGGTCAGAATCTTAGTGATCCCATTCCTGTTTTCATCTCCTTCATCTCTCCCTCGCGCCATCAGTCCCTTCTTGTCACCAGGCAGTCAACCCAAAGTAGATATTCATATGGCTGAAGCTTCTGCTTTGGGGATCATAAAGTTGTCATCCAAATAATTTAAGGACTTCTTAGAAGCTATATGGCTATAAGATATAGCTTGATAATTACAGTCATGTAAGGCAGCTAAATGTTGAGGGTACCTTGAAACTTGGTCTCAAATCTATTATTTCATTTCCTTCCAGTCATATCTATTAGGATGGACCAAAGACCTGGTTCACATTTTCTTTATGTATTGCCCTTTAATTATACTGGTATTTCATCCCCCATATTTCTTTTTTGCCATTGATAGTAATAGCCATGTCTGAATTGTTCTCTCTGAGAGTTTAGGTAGATACTACATGAGAAAAGAGGTACATATAATGTTTCAGTTTTCATATTAATAACAGTTGAAACCACATATTTTTTACACCCACCCATTTACTCTTATGTGGTCTTCTCACATAAGTTTTTTGAATCTGTCTTTCATTCCTTCTCTTCTCAGGCTTCAATGTCCTATCATGTTTCCTTTTCCTATAAACATTTCCTATAAAACAAACATAACTCAAAACATTGCCCTGCAAAATTTGCTGTATCAGTCCTCTCCAGACTGAAATTATTTCAAACAAAACCACATATTTCCACTGACAATAAATATGAGAAACAGATGAAGAGAAAAGACTTTGGGTCTGAGACATCATTTTAGATGTTGAGATTATATAAAAGCAGTGGCACCTAATAGTTTAATGCCTCTCCCATAGTCACTGGAAGGCTTGAAGAACAGTGTATTGATGCAGGATGTCCATGACAAGAAAGATAGTGTGCCTAAATGCTGCCATGAAATGTGCCTTCCTAGACCCAACCATGAAGATGAATGAAGGTGCCCCTTTCACATATATAGAGTGTGCACCATGCCCAGGAAATGGTTCCCTATTGTGACTCAAAATATAGATTTCCAACCTACCATTCAAAATGTTATAACCATGTTGTTTGTGATTTTAATTAGTTTTCCAAACATATGACAAACTAAATTGAATAAATCAAACTGACCTTTAAATTTCTAGAATTATAGCCTATTTAAATGTCTATAATGCTGCAATAATAACCCAAGTTAATAACCATTTCATTCTCCTCCGTGAGAGGCTCTCTGGGTGATACACAATGTTATTAATTTTGGCATGATTACAAATTATTCCCATAGTTCAGGTTTAATACAGTATTGATGTTGTTATTAATATGGATTTGTCAGTAAAGATACAAAACTGAGTTAGTCCCAGCTAATGTCAGTTTTAAGGTTAAAAAATAAAAAATAAAAAAGGAGCTTATATTGAGTAAGGCAGGAAAAACCAATAAAACTAGAGTTTCATTTTGAGGATATTTGGCTCAGAATGAGAAAGTATTCAAAATGATTAAACAGCAAAAAATAAAATGAAATGAAAAGGCACCACAAATCTGTCCATTAATAACTTTTAGTCTTTAAAAACATATATATTGGTTATTTTTGTAGTTTTCAAAATTTGAGGGGATTGATTAAATCATCAGAATTCCAGGAACATTATCAAAAAGTAGGTTTGGAGGGCTAATCAGGAGGGTCACATAAAGAGGGTAATTTTTTTACATGGTTTATTATTTTGTGAAACATGTGGAATAGCAGGCAAAACAGACTAAGCATAAATATGTGACTCGTAGAAAAAGAAAAATTAAAATGAATGAAACCTGGTCTGGCAAGGCAGCCTACCTCAGGAGCACAGAGTCCTAGCTGGACTCTTATTTTGGTAATTACTGAGTATCTTTGTTGTAATACGTCCTCTGAAATTTTACATCAAAACATTATTTATCATAGAAAGTTTGCAAAAAAAAAAATAATATCAGATAAGGCACAAAAAGAACTTGATGGTGTCTAAACCATGTAAACTCCAGTTAGCAGGCTAGCCTGCAAAAGCAGACATCACTTTTATCTTGGTACTTTCATACTCAGAGAAATAAAGTAATTTCCACAAGGACCCACAGTTATTAAAAATTTGTGATGGGATTAAAACCATGTCATTTCTAATTACTGGATCAGTTACCGTGCTGTCCCATCTGCTTTAATTGTTTTCTGAGGTATGATCCCAGGTACAGGAGGTATGGAGTTTGATTTTTTTTTCACATAAAAATTAAGTCTCCAAGACTTCTACTTTCAGTAATTCAAATAAACCCTAACAATAGGGCAATTAGAAAAGCTGGATGAAATACTTTCTGCTTAAAGATATCAGATTGCTATTATAATGTGGAAATCTAAGGGCAAAGCATTAAGAGAGCAGAATAATTCAGAAAAATTAATCCAACATTTGTGTATGCATCTTCCTTGGAAGGGCCCAGTGATGACAGAAGAGGCAATTGAGAAGCTGTCTGAAACTATTCTTTTCACTCTATCTGTATTTGAAAATTTTTTTATTATTTCATTTTTTTCTTTGTAATTGACACACAATAAAGTTTTAAAAAACTACATGAAAGTGTCCTAAGCTTCCTTTTCAATTCCCTCCCCTATTGCTGTGATCCTTGAAGATCATTTGCTGTTGCCTTTGCCTACAATACCCAATGTCGATTGTTGTTTGCTACAAAATAAGTTCATTTTGCAAACTTCAAAGTCATTTCCTCCATGAAGCTCAGATAGCACCCAAATGAAAAGAGACTGACAATGCTCACTTGCCACTCACTTCTTTTGACTTTGCTACAGCAATGAACACATTCTCTTCTGTGCATTCATATTTAAGTATATACCTGTCACTTCACAAGCATTTTAGATGTTTTAGAGAAGGGGCTATGATTTCCTTACATTTTTATTCCCTTATGAATTAAGTTTTGTGGGACTGAGAGCTCATGCAATTGCAGAGAGAAACTTTTTTTTTAATTCAGAGAATACAAAATTAGATAGAGTGCCTTAGAAGAATCTCATGAAAGTTAGAGCTCTTCAAAGTTTAGCTTCAATAAATCTACAGTAAACCCATTTGGGGTCAAATACAAGATACAAAGTGTTTGGTCTGCAGAAGTAAATCCTCACTAAGTGGATCAGATTCATTGATGTTTCAAGATGTTTTCTTTGAAACATTTGAAAGTTTTTGCTCTCTATGTAGACCTCAAAATAGTGAGAAACAGGTAAAGTGATTCCAGTGGTCTCTACAGCCTATATTCTGGGCTCCTTCACTTCTCAGTAAGACTGGGAGATAAATACCTTTGCATGATGGACTGTGACAGTAGAAGGAAGCCCCAGACAGTGACACCTAAGAGTCACTTGGAAAGCTGGACATTCTTAGCCATTTTAATGAATAAATATTATATTTCTGAAAATGTAAAGAACATCAGAGAAAAGAAATTGTTATGATTTTGGAATAGGAAACACTGGAGTTCTGTTATTTACTTAGGACACAGAGCCATGTGTTTAGAAAGCAAGGCTATATTCTAGAATTTCATGATGGTGAAACTTAACTAGATGCCAAATCTTAAAAGTTCAATTTTGTGAAATATTTTCTAAGAGGAGAATCTTATCTACAGATATCTACCTACCTTTCTACCTATTCAAATTCTCTAACATCATAAACCTTCCAGTATCTTAAATATGCCTTCTATCTTAACATATTTATTATTTACATATAGAAAAGATAATAAGGCATGGCACAAAATAGTGCCAACTGAGTGAGACTTCAAATGCTGGGGCACATCCAAGGAGAGAGGACTCACTCATACAAATACCCCTGTTTTCCATTGGAGATGGATTCAAAGACTAGTAACTATTAAGGTTTTACCAGTAAGTTCTAGTAATAGGTATATCAGGTAAGCTGTGTGATAGAATAATGAGTCATTAGTGGCTGTAACACACACACATTCACCTTGATCAGCAGAAGGTCCTGTGATAGATGATTGCTATGTTGATGTCAAAGCTTAGAACCAGAATTACTGCTGGTCTTTTGAACTACCTTTCATGGTCACATTGAGGAAGCATCTTTCTGAGGATTTTATTCTAACAGAATCTTGCTCCCATCTCTTTGGTCAGATTTAAGTAAATAACCTACCCATATAAGATCTGGAAGGATCTAATAATATTTAATCCCATTCCTGAACAAAATGGAAGCATCACTAGCAATATAGGGGGAAATGGCCTATAGAATCTCTATACATTTAGGCATTTTCCAGTTAACTTTGCATTTAATTTAGTGACCAGTGCTTCAACTTAGAAGTTCTTGGTGATAAGAATTTCTGATATAATGATTGGCCAGAATTAGAGATAATTTGAGGGAGTGAAGCCTGCCTAAATTCACACTTCAGTAACAACCATCTGCTTCGCCTAGTCCATCTACAAATAGAGACAAATCTGTCCTTCTTCTTTAAATACCTTCTTAGAATTTGTTTCTTCTGTCCACCTTCCCTAGATCTATCTGATGTTCCAGCCCTTACCTCTTTTTCCTTGATTAGCTCACATTCTTAATGGCAAGTTTGGGTGAGTACCATCGCTCCAGGCAGGAAGACACACATTTCCATGTTCTATACAAGTGTAGCCTTTTCTTAGACTTTCCAAATGAATAATAAATATAAGTCAAGTCAGCCTGTTGTTCAGGAGATAATAAATTGGCCTTTCTTCTATATGTGGGCTCCAGAAACCACTGCCCACAGATAGCCAGGGATAAATTTCTAGTTTCTAAAATCTTTGGGAAAAAATATATTTATGCATATGATCTATAGAGACAAAAAAAGATGCAAAGACTCTTCTTCTCTTCCTTGTTCCCCAAAGTCTAATGTTTCAGAACCAAGAATGGTTCTTCTATGTGATGTTCAAATCTCAGCATATTTTAAAAAAAAACGTTCAAAGTACAGCATAATAAATTTGAGCATATTTGAAAGCATAAAAAAGAACATTAGATTTTACCCATCTTTCCTTATTTAAAACCCAACAATTAAAGAGTCAAACATACTTCATTTTGGTGAATTAAAATTTAATTTATTTGCTTTCTTATATACTTTGAGAGCCACCTCTAATAAATAGTTGAGTCTCACCAATCACTGCTTATCTATTCTACGGACTCTATCATAGACCAACCAGTTCCCTTAGGTCAAAAGTAGTGTTTACACTACCAATAATATTCACAAGCTTGGGATCTTTACCTGTGTTTCACTTTTTCGTTCTGACTTTCATGATTTGTTCTGAGCATTAGCTGCTCAGGACAGCCCTAGGGTGCCCAAGAGGATCACCCCATATGGAAGCATAATCAGCATTATTTTATGCAGAGTAATTTGAGTAGCACTAGAAGATACACACTGATCAAAAGCAGCAGCTTAAACAACACAGCTACCATATGGGATAGTGAAAATCACCTCCTCTACATTAAGTAGATTACCCAAATTTAACCTCTCTGAAGTCCAATAACATCAAACCTCTGCTCACAAAGCCTCACTGGCTCCCCATTACCAAAACTTTTTAGTAAGTATGTGATTCAACCTATTAAATGAATTCCAACTATTTTTTTTCTTTTAACTAAATCAAGTGCAAACATATGGTTAAAATGAAGCAGTTAAACCAATTATAAACAAAGTGCAACGACGAGAGGAAAGTTTGAATTCTTATCAAGCTGATCTACCCTGAAGTCTCTCATTAATAAACTGTGTTGTATCTTGATGTTTGTCTTTTTTATTGGCTCTTTTGAAGCTACACAATCACCATCTAAAGATTTATACTTAAGATGCTCAAAGTAGGGAGACTAGGTCTGCGTTTTCTTTGGGGAATATCAGACAAGAAAGATGCTTTCCTCCTGTAGGAAGGGCTGAATGATCTGAAGATTCCAGGAGCTTCTGAAGGCCTTTTCAATTTCAGTAGCTAGAAAAATAGGGGAAAAAATCAAGTTGTGCAAAACCAGTCGTTCCATCATTGGCAGCTCTATCACTTTATTTCCATTTGAATAAAGAAAGAACTCGTGAGACAAGATTAAAAATAGCTTATTTTGAAAATAGCTTCATGTAATAGGTTGTAAATATACCCCAATAATTTTGTTCAAACTTACTTCACACTTTTGGATATTTTAATCTAAAACTCACATCATGTATTTCTTCTTCCTCTCAAATAACCTCATTTCTTTATATATCAGAATTTCTTTCCCCATTAGTAAAAATAAAATCATGTAGGTGCAATTTTGTTTTCTTTATACTTTGGGGACTAAATTTAACTAATTAACATTTTAATAACATTCCACCATTTGTTCCTGCAGAATTAGGGGACTTGCTCAAGATAGATTAAGATATACTTCGAACCATCTGGAATTCAAGCAGCTTTGATTTTAAATAAGTACTTGTTTTCCTATAGGCTTGTGGACATTTTTGGGTGATTAACATATAGGCCATAAGGTAAACTATGGGAAGAATGGAATTTATTTATTTTTATTATACTTCTCACACTCAAAAGACTCTGAATTGCTTCCCTAAATGAGATTTAAATACTGGTGAGTATCGTGGCAGAACAGATACTAAAGGTAATACTGTGAAATCTCACTGATTCAGAATGATTGGAGAGAACACAGTCTATATAGGAAAGCTTTTGAATAATAAACTTGTCAAGAATGAACACTTTTATTATCTTTAAGTGTATGTGCCGTAACTCAAACAAAGTTAAAGTGCTGTTGCTGACAGATACCCTGCAACTGGTTTAATAGGTGACTAGTTCTGCAAACAGCACACACTGGGGACAACAGTCTGAGTGAGGCACAGACTTCCTGGAAGGAAAAGTGGAGGTAAAGTTGGGGCTGAGATTGGGAAGATGTACAAAGCCTTGAATTTGATGCTAGGCTATACAACCCACAGATTAAACAAATATGACAGCTAGAATAAGCACCAATCTTATTGAGGTCATCAAGGTAATTTCTTATTACTTGGGACAAACAGCACTATCCAAAGTGATCTTCTTTCACAGTTGTGGGTATAGAATGAAAAAGTAGATTGAGAAAGACAAATAACATAAAATATTTGGCTGAGGCCTGGCACACCTAAGCAATGTGGTAGTCTCCAATCACCTAAGTTCAAGGCCTCCCCATTTGGTTTGGTGCCATGCCAAGCCCATAGTGACAAAGTCTGTTAAAAGACAATTTCAAACTCATGGCCAGCCTTGAACTGGCTCCCTCATTCCATGCAGAGCTGTGTTCGTGCATGTGACTGTCACCTCTGTTCCTTCGTGGCCATTGCTTTGTCATAATTCTTTCATAAGTTCACCTTTAGCACAAATCTCTCTAGAATTTATTCTACCCTTTTTCTTTCTCCTCTAACCGCCCTGCCCCCCCCACATTTTACTGTCCACTTCTTTTATCCTTATTCCGCTCATTATTTCACTTACATTCTATTTGTTCAGACATATACCTGTAAATGGAATATGAATATACCCCAATATTTATATCATCTTAGTAACTTTTAAGTGTTTTTCTACTTGTAGCATTACTTAATCCATTACTTAATTGACAACTATGATTTTCTATCATTTTACAAATGAAAGAACTTATGTCCAACAACTTAAGAGGCTTATTCACAACTACAAGGGCATCTTTTTTTTTTTTTCATTCAACTTAATTGGACATAGAAGGAATTCGTTTTTATTGTGGAGAATTTGAAAGAGAAAGACAACAAGAAAGGTCAGAGCATCCATAAAAAGTGGAGCTCTTCTGAAACATATCTCTAAGAGGGTCTAAGTATTTGTGGGGTGTTTTTCCCCTAGTTAAATAACATTGAATTTTCTTGGTTGTAAAGAAAAACACCAAACCTCTAAAATTACAAACTGGCACAATGTCCTTGAACCTTTCTTTTCTTACAAATACTGATTTTTGTTCAAACAATAGAACATCCTGCAAAGAAAAAGATAGATTGGGAGACATGAAGACCTCAATTTGGGCCCTCAGACATACTACTTAAAAATTTCAGAGTGAATTTTCTCATGATTAAAAGGGATGACCAACAACTCCTAAGCTGGGTAGTGGTAAACAGAAGATGAAATGATACATAAAAGGCCAGATCTGTCCTTGGCATGATGTCCTTTACATACACCAGCTACTGTGTCCCTGCTGACTTAGAAACTTGCCGAGCCTCAGTATTTTCCTATAGACTATGGAATGGGCCACACAATTTCTATCACAAAGAATCAGCTCTGCCATTGTAGTATGACAGAAGCCAAAGACAATATATAAATGAATGGGTATGATTGTGTTCCAATCAAAATGCAGAAACTACAAAAAAATAAATCCTACAAAAAACTGCAAGCTGAGTGCAGTGGCACACACCTGTAATCCCAGTAGCTTGGGAGGCTGAGGCAGGAGGACCATGAGTTCAAACAGCCTCAGCAATTTAGCGAGACCCTAAAGCAACTCAGCATGATTTTGTCTCTAAATAAAATACAAAAATAGCTAGGGATATAGCTCACTGGTTAATTGCATGTGGGTTCAATCCCCTGGTACCAAGAAAAAAAAAAAGAATGCAGTAAGCCAAACTTGGCCTGTGGGCAGTTGCTTGCCAACTCTTACTGTGGATCCATGGCACAGAGAAGTTTGAGGTGAAGATAAAAATATATGGCAGGAAAATAGAACAAACCCCAAAGACGCCTTAGAGACTCCTTTATTCTTGATAGAATATCTAGATGTGAGTGTCTATATTTGAAACCTGCCACTTTGTACTAAAAGCCAAATTGTTTAATATGCTGCAAGTTAATCTAGGCTAGTCATGGCTTCCCTGACTTCAGATGCACAGCATCAAGGAAAGCAATCATGATCCAAGTCAACAGAAGCTGTGAAGTAGGTAATTTTCCTTTAGAGCCATCTGTGTACCTTTATGAAGTGGTAGGGTAATTTGAACAGCTCATTTGCTTCTAGAACTGGATTGACAAAGTTTAACCACCCCATCCTGTACTACCCTTACCAAGGTAAGTACAGATGGAGAAAAAGCTCAGCTGTATGATTTCATTAATACTGAAATGCCTGTCTTTTTTCCATTGTAACAATCCACATTCCAGGATTCCCTGTGAGGCATCACTTCTTCTCCAAAACCTTCTTGGCTTACCTTTGTCAAAAATCAGGTACGCTTCCTCAACCTATTATATCACTTATGTTTTCTTTGATTATATGTCAATGTTTATGCTTTAATTGTACTTTTTATACAAGTGGTATCTTCCCATTTTTATTTGGAGCAAGCTGAGGAAGAGAAAGGAGTCTTTTCCTTCTCTTACCCTCCCCTCTGCCTAAATGAGGAATGGAAACATAGCCTGTGTTTCATAAAGCATGCCCATTTGTTCTAAAGGGTAGAACTGGTAGCCTGCAATCTGTAGATGTTTTCCTCCGGTTCTGTTGAAGCTCAGGCTAATGGAGCCCATATACTTGGGTGCTAATTGGTCCCTGCTCTAAGCAGAGGTTTGACACATACCTCGTTAGTGACTATTGCTGAAGATGCAGCCTCAACCCAGGAATGGGTAACAAATGTAATAATGTAATGGAGGAAAGGAGAGTGTGGGGAATGTTTTTCTTTTTTTTTTTTTTAACCTCCTTTCATCTCATCTTCAACATGGTTCCGCAGAATCCAAAACAAAACTGATTCACATCACACCCCAATGAGGCCAACCTATTAGGCATCCAATGATAGAGACAAAGATCATTTTTCCCAGGCTGCCATAGTCTATTTGGAGATGCAGAAGATCAGGCGTTGTTTAACTTGGTGACTGATTTAGAGGTCTTTATCTAGAACTGACACAGTACACATGGTTTAAGACCTGGCCTTCTAAATTCTTTACTAAACAGTATATTCACTTCCTTATATGACTAGCCTCTTAACTATGCCTTCTCTCAAATAAGAATTTTGTTAAATAAAAAACAAAACAAACAAACAAACAAAAAACAAATGCCTTTTACCAAAGTCTTATGACCCTGCCTTTTATGAAGAAACATTCAGTCCCATAAATTTGGTCAACAGGTATTCAATTTAAAAATCTTAAGAAATTATAATAGTATCTACCACATTTCACTCATTAATATTTCAGAACTTCTTAAGTCTTTTAAGGTATTCTCTCCTTTGTTCAACACTATGAAGTATGCAGGGTACATTTTATGGTAACTCCTTTTTAAACAGTAAATCCCAGGCCAAAGAACTGAAGTGAATTATCAAAACATCAAGTCTGCAGTAGAGTCTATTCTGCATGCCAAGTCCCTGCCCCAGACCTGAACTTACATTATTCCAAGTACATCATACCTTTCTTCCATTACTGACCTACGATCCAAACATTTTGTGACATTAATAGTCTCTTTATTTATTTCCTAAATTATACTTAAGAACATTTTACTTCAGTTCATTACCTAATTAGTAAAAATATTTTTTTTCTTGACAAAGGCAAACCTTGCCTTTCAAACTTATATGCTGATGACTAATATAATTTCAATACAGAGCAGGAAACAGAAAAGAACTTTCTCTATAAGAATATAATTCTCGGCTTCCATTTTACAAGACTAAGTTTATTATAGATTCTATATGCTTAAAATATTTTGAGATTATAAAACATCTTTCCTGGAAGGAAGGGGAAGCAAGTGTGAAGGTCTTCAACCTAAGTAAGGATTCAAAGAATATCTGGAGAGGGGAAAGAAGTATGGAGAGAAAGACTATTCATTAAATTCTGGACATCATTTCAGCTCTTAAAATAAATATAAAGCCAGGAGTGTTTAGAAAGTGATCAGGCTCTGAATGGAGAGACAGAACCTTTGAAATAAGAAGCAATCAGTATCATATGCCGCCTCTGGTAGGAATCTGATGGGCAGAACAGAATCTGCTGAGATGGTAGCTCCAGCTTGAGAGCCAATGGCCAACAATGACATGAAGAATAGACATCAGAAAAGTAAATAAGAAATACTGGTGTCTCCTAGGGCATTTCTTAAAGTGTGTCTCGGAAAACAAGAGTCCTCAGGAATAATCCTTTCTAAAAGGATTTTTGGTCAACTAGTTAGGAAATATCAGATGCTATAGTCCCCTGCTATAGATTCCAAATGCAAAGTAATTAAAATTTTTGTTGAAAAAATATTTTAAAAACTAAAATAAGTTTATATATTTTAATTATGAAATGTTATATGTACTAAAAACTACATATATTAATGAAATAAATATTCTTTTTTGTTGTTATCAGGGATTAAACCCAGGGTCACTTAACCACTGAGCTACATCCCCGGTCCTTTTTATGCTTTGTTTTGTTTTATTTATTTAGAGACAGGGTCTCACTATGTTGCTTAGGGCCTCACTAAGTTGCTGAGGCTCCCTTTGAACTGATGATCCTCCTGCCTCAGCCTCCCAAGCCACTGAGATTACAGGCTTGTGCTACCACACATGTCTAAAATGAATACTCTTATACCTACCTTTCAGATAAAATACAAAATAACATTGAATTTTTGTGTTTGACATTTTTTATTTTAAAAAAAAGTGCTCCTGGTTCAATTGAATGCTCCATCCATTCTTTCCAGTTCTCTTTAGAGGTTGGTATTGATTCCCTTGTTCATGTTTTATCTTTGATTAGTCCCGCATTTCCCAAACATGTTTACTCACAGAAACTTCTTTTTATATAACATCTACTAACAGACCATAGAAATTCTAAAGTAAGTATATAATTTTGGAACACTGATTTAAGATTCTGATCTGTCTTTAAAAAACAAGCTGGTGAATCTGCTTCAGGCAGAGAGAAATGGGTCAGGATAGAAAGAAGTGTGTTTGGGGCTTGAATGAACAATTGCTCTCAAGAACTAAAAGCTGCAATGCGTGGTCTCCACCTGGTCAAGGTCAGGTGATAATTTCCAAGGGACAGATATGGACTTATCCCCTTTGCCCGGGGGCTGATTTATCCAGGGCTTTTAGATGGGATATTCAGGATATTCAAGACAGGGAAAGACAGGTTCTGGAAGACAAAAATCAGACTGCAAACTTCTATAATTTACAGCAACCTGGATTGATGTCCACTCTCCAAGTAAAACCTTTTTCAAGTTATGATCTAGTCTTCTATGCAAACAGGGTTCCTGTGGGAAACTCAATTCTGCTGCCATGTACCTCAGAGATACTGAGCCCCAACTCAAACTTATGATGTCTGAATTCTTCTCTGTGCCCTCCATAAACTGACCATCCCTTCCATTTTCCATAGCCCTAACAATTTTAGTTAAAGCTAATGGTTTACATTTTTGTCCCTCAAATTCCCCTTATTAACACAGGAAGTGGCCGTACCCATTCATCTCAGCTGGGTCCAATTTTCTTAAACTGAATTGAAGGGCAAGGAAGCGATGATGGGTAAAGTCTGACTTGTAAAGTTGAGTAAACCTGAATTATACTTGCAATGACTTCACACAAAGATGACCTGTGCTCTGGGCTGTGTGCAGTTCTTCAGATCCTATTGAAATTGAGTCAATATGGTTCATGTCATGTGCTGATTATCAGGAGTTTCTGGGTGCTTTGAGCACTTTTGGTAGCCCCCTGGGATTTTTAAACTTGTCCCATGTTGCTATATTTCTTTGTCCTATGAAGATGCAATTTAGTAGAAAGAGCACCCATTTAGTAGTTCCTGAGTCTGCAATCTATCACTTACTTAGCTATTTGACTTTAGGATAGGCAATTGCCTTCTCTGAACAGGCACACCAGCATCTTCTCATACGTTCAATACAGAATTTCATAAAGCAAATGCATGTGATAAGCTTGTCTTAGTGCTTAGCAAGTGGTATATCTACAAACTTGAAACTATTTTTCTTACAGTTATTGTTACAAACAACTGTAAGACAAACAAAAACGAGTCTGTTTATTTGGGATAGAAAAGCATGGTTGTTTTTGAGAATGGGTGGTGCCATAGAAATTTGCTTGAAAATTTTCCAGGCAGAAGAGTCCCAGTAGAAGACACAATAAAAAAGAGAGAAATTGGGAAAACATTTGTGACCTAATGGGGTCAGGGAAATGAAGGGTTCAATTAATATTTAATTAACATCTCACCAGACTGGAAAGAAGAAAGAAGTCTGTGGTTGATCTGACACACAACATCAATGTGTTACTGGATACTACCAAGTGTCTCTTTTTCCCAAACCTCTATCTCCTCTGGAAATATTAGAAAAGACTGCAAGGCACATGGGAATGTTTGCCCAGTCTCTTGCTTCATCTTTATATTAACCTACATTACTGTAGGAAGAGTATGTTGCTTCTCAATCCACTGGTTTTCAAGAAAGGCCCTAAGTGGATACTATTCTCTATCACAAATGGAACAAAAAGGAGATTAAGGGCCACATGCAATTGAGAAAGATGCAAGTAATCAGGCTCAGGGGTTGTACCCAACCCACCAGTGGTTCTGAGGATGCTTCACCTAAAGTCTTTGTAGCCCTCTGCATCTTCTGCATAGGTGCTTGTTCAAGTCTTCTCACTTCCATTCTTACCTCTCTCGGAGCCATTTCCACCCTACATGACACCACTCAAGTCCATCTCTTCTAGGAACACCCTCCGGAACCTCTCAGCCTATAATCTTTGGGAAACAGCACTTACTATAGCATGCACAGTCACACACTTAAATTTTGTCTTGCACTGAGATTATATGATCAGTTTTACCCATGTCTCTTCCAATAAGATTGTAAGCTCCTTTAGGGTGGATAATGGTCATCTGCATTTTGTAAGCTGCTATCACAGAGGTGAGCATGTGAAAACTACTTTTAAAATGCCTGTGAACAGGGATGCTTTGGAAACGTAAGCTAAAAAATAAAGTGCACAGGAAATTATTTAGGGACATAAAATATTTTAGAAACCTCCAAGTCCAAATATATTCACTCCTGCAAATGCAGTTAGAAAGGGTCTCCAGTGCAGGCCCCAGAAAGCCTCTTAAGGTATCTGTCATGTGAGCTTGAAATGCAGCATTGTCATTATTCAGATGGAAAATAGAATCACTTATGAGATCATGGCTCATTGTCAATTCTCTATATATTTGCATTTATTGTGACAGATGCTGTCGAATCTCATCCTAGCTCTATTATTCTACAGAAATAGATTGGCCCTCTTATGCTATACAATAATAATTAGGATAATATCACCCATTAACTCTCCATGCCCCTTTCTATCTGGAAGGTTCAGAGAAAGCTTTGATGATTGCAAGCCTAAACTCCACTCTGTTAGTTTCAACTGGACCCTCACTTTCTCCAAAAATTTCATTTTTTGACTGAAATATTTCATAGGCTATTCACATCCCAAAGGGGATTTTTTTTTCAAAGTTTGAGATAATAGGTTTCAGCCATCTTGACTTAGAGCAGAATGAATAAATGCATTTTCTCCACAGAAAATTCATAATGCCTTAAGCTGAGTTTGTGCCTATGACACATTCTTAACCACCTACTGAATTGCTTTCTCTTCATTTTTGAGGTTAAATGGGAAGCCTGGAGCCTATAGTAGAATTTCACCATATGTGCTGGTGGAAAATTAAAAAAATAATAAAGAAAAAAGAGATACAGTTTTATACTTATCAGGCAGCACAGGGAAGCAGTAAAACTTTCCAAGAACTTACTGTCATATTTTTCAGGCCAGATGTCCACTATGTATCATGGAATTATTTGACCTGTACTTTAAATATAAATCACTGCTTGTTTTTCTTTTCACTAATACCTAATGTATTTTAAAGAGGAAGGAAGCATGTGCTATGTTGGACTGTATCTGATTTTTCAGCAGTATTTCATTTGGAGGAAGAATGGATCAACCATCCATTTGGAGAGAGGAAACAAGCTCAAACTGGGTAGGATACAGGTGAAGGAATGTGATCTTATCACAGAGGAAGTTACAGTGGTGGGGGCTCAGTGGTCGGCTCCTCAACATCAAGTTAGATTAATAGGCTCAGTCCTGGGACCCAGGACATGGGGCCATATATTAATAATCAGAAAGCTAGGAAGCAGGATTGAGAATATTTTCATCTGTGGATGGCATTGCTGGCAATTAAGATGAGTCCAGACTTCAGGTCTGTCATTAGGTGGGAGAACTCACAGAATCTTGTCAAGCTGTCAGTCCTCTAAATGGTCTAAATCAGGCCAACTTGCATCCCTTGTAACAAAGATGGAAACTGCCTATGGGCACTAGAGCATCCAGGTAGAAATGTCAGGCCCAAGCTTATGGGAAAGGAGGCGGATGGAGAAGGCTATTCAACAACCAGACCCTGCAAGTACTAACTAGAACACCAGGTCTGGGCTCTAAGAGGCATCAAGACAACTGTAAGCCACAGGTTAACTGAGCTGTGATGCATAAAACCTAATACCTCAGTCTGAGAGTGTGCCCAGCATGCACGAACCTCCCTACATCCCTCTGTACTGCCTCAGATATTTTGGGGGGTTTAACACACACACAAAGGCTATCAGGGGTGTTCATCATTAGGAATGTGACCAAGATTGACAACAAGAAAGACCCTAGACAGATAAACTCTCATAAAAAAAAAAACATCTGTGAAGCTGACTTATAATCCAGAGATAATTATTTTTTTCAGTATTTTATTTTTTAAAATGCATGTACATGATTTTAAAATGCAAGTAACACAAAACACCTGATAGAGAAAATAACATTCCTGATTGTTTCTATCTGTCCTATCAGGAGTTCTGCTTTCTAGAGCAAGCACAATAAATTCCTTCTTATTTTACAGTCTTTATTTTAAGTAGGTCTTATATTTTTCCATTATATAAGTTAATATCCTCATACTGCATATCTTTATTTATGATATCGGGCATCACTATGACTACCCTTTCATGAGGAATGTTTTGGTTTTGCCATCCTCTCCTTCTCCCCATGCATATCTCTCTCTCCTACCATCTCTTTCTATTGCAGTTGTGACACAGATTTTTATATATCATATATGTTGGTCATCGGCATTTTTCTTTGCCTACGTTTGGCCCACTTTGGGTCTTTTATATTTGTAATTGCTATTGTTGCTGTTGTTTCATTGTCTCCAGTTTTGAAGGTTTTACTCAAATGCCTAGTCATTCCTGATTGCATTTATATTTTAAAGGGATAGGAAAGCTAATGGGAAGCTCTAAGTGCTTCCATGGGTCTTGCTGACTCTAGGATGAGAGAGATTCCCACTGGTCTTTCCAGTGGGAACTCAAACATCAAGATTGGTAGGATTTGCTGCCACACTTGGATCATTGTATTACTTCAATAACATCTCTGTTCTCCTGCTTGTGTTATGGAGATGGGGATAAATAGGGACAGGCACTTTTCACTCCAACTTTTAGGTTTCCTATAATCTTTGAATTGTCCTTTTTTTGTGTGGTGCACTATAGTTGATGTCTCTATATATACCTATTTAGTTTATTTTTATTTCTGAGGATTCCTCTGAAAGTTAGGAAGAAAGAAAGTAGTGATGTAGAAGAAAAGGTAATCTCCAGGGGGATGAAAAAGGGTGCTTGAGTATTATTTTTACCTCGTGCAAATTTTTGCTTAGTTTCCCTGACTCAAGTGTGCTTCATGCCTCCTTGTTCTGAGCCATTCTGGGTGAGGACATATATTCTCATTAATTTGTTAGTAAATCTCAAAAGGACACAGAATTTCCTTCTCTCTCCTCTGCCTGGTCAATTATCACTCTATCATCATTTCCACTCTCCAATAATTTGTTGAGTTCTTCTTCCCTATTCACTTTTTTCTGTAGTCGCAAGAAACACCCATTTTTAAGAGAATGCCTATGGTGTTTATTTCTAAAATCTATTAATTGTTTCCTACTTGCTTTCAAATACAGTAGTGGTGGACACATAGTGCTGTTCAGAATATGTGTTAGAAGTGGACATTCTAGGCATTTTGGTATACCATAGGTATTTTAGTTTGACTGTTATTCTGGGTAGTCCTCAAGTAATTCCAGGTGGGTGGCTCTCCATTACATTTAGTTATGAAACCAAGATGGCCCCAACCAAGAACAGCAGGAAGTATTGATTTTCCACACATAAATGACTCAGGAGAGCCCCATCTTGTCACCATTTTGCAGCATATCTTTAATATGAAAATGGTACGGGAACATATATTCTATTTGTCTTGACAGAAAACACTCCAGGACACAAATTAGATTAGACAAATTCTTATTTGGCCAAGTGATCTTAACCACCTCACGTGAACACTGAGAAGTTCATACACACCAGAAAAAGAGAATTGTCTGGAAAGAAGAGTTTTCACCATAGCTACCTTCAAGTCCTCCTCCTCCACCTAAGCTGAAGAAAGTGCTCCCACCCAGAAATCAACTAATACTCCAGCTTCTCCTCTGCTTGACCAACTAGTGGTGTGAAACTAATTGGAATTCCTCTCATGCCACAGCTATTTCTGAATCTTACTTTGCGTATCTAGAATAGTAGATAATGAAATTATACTTTCAGGCTTTAATATATTTCACTTTTGATTGCAAAATAAGTTAGAGAGGATTATTTGCGCTCGGAACTCTGAGCTCTTCTAGGGAAGATAGAATTTGATACCACACCAATTTATTTACTTTCTTTTCAACTAGATTTCCAGAATAGCAATTTTTGTATTTATTTATAATGTTTATCATTGCCCTAATGCTAATTTAATCTCTTTGAAAAAAAATCTTCAGGCTGGTAATAAATGATACACTGGGAAATAGGGAATTGATAATACTCACTGATTTCAAACTCTGTCTGAAATTCCAGTTTAAATTTACACTTAGGAATTATTTATATCCTCTTATGTCATATCAATTTAAATAATATCCCACTCACTGGGGCATAAAGAATAATGCTAATATTAAAGTTTCTATTTAATATTTGCTAATTGCACATGAAGGGCTTATATCAGCTGCATTTAGGGTGTTTTTTTTTATTTAATTTTACTGTATTAGAAAATCTATGAGGTTAAGTATCCTGAAATTATTGCTTTTAAATATTAAGTAATAAGAATATTGTCCCCATGATACACCCTATATCATGTGGCCTTGAATAAGCTTTCTCCCATCACAAAGGGAGAGGAGGGAGCAGAATATTTGGTCTGATCTTGTTATAAAAAAGGATGATCTTACTGTCGTTTTAAAATATCAAATCTGCATTGTAAAAGCTACTTTCTCCATAACATCACTATCATGTTATTGATGAGGTTGTAGATTTTATAAAACCAAAGCTTCAGAAGTGAAATAAACCTGATTACTATACAAAGATAGGTCCTAAACTGAAGGGAGACATAGAAACCTTCAGTGCTCTCTTAATTCTGTAAGAATGGTGAGTATAAAAAGAGGCATAGGACCCCGACCAAGACCAGACATCCTTATGGGTTGTGTGACCTGAATTACATTGCTGAGCTTCTCTGAGACTTGATAGTTTCATTGTAGAAGGGAAATGATAATCCTTATGCTGGAGGGTATTCAATATAACAGAAAAAAAGTTTCCAAAGTGTATTCCAGGGTAGATCTGAGGTTAAGTTTTCTTTTTGAAAAATAACAATAACAACAACAATAATAATAAAATAATGATGGTGGTAGTAAACTCTTGGAAGTGATGGATGAATTTATGATGTAGATTCTGGTGATAGTTTGATGGGTGCATATTTGCATCCATACTCATCAGATTGGATACATTAAGTACTTTCAGCATTTTTATACAAATTATACCTCAAAAATGGTTTAAAATAGTTTCTAGTCTATAATAGGTATAGATAAATTGTTGGTCTTAGAAGTCTATGGGTAAAAGTTTACCACAATAAAATAATTTAGATTCTCCTAGTTCTTTAACCATCTGCTCCTGTAGGACCTTGACTCCCAATAGAATCCCCTCCAGCATTTGCAAAATACTAACCAATAGGGGGAAATAACAAACACCATGCTTCAAGCAATTTTGTATCCGCCATCCCAACTCCTGCTCCTACTCCACCAGAATCCACATAAAAAAAACTATTTTTCCCAGAGTTGATATTTCTATGTCTAACTCCTTTTTGTCTTATGGCAATGGTCCTTTTTCTCCCTAGAGATTTCTCAGAGTTGAAAATCTCAGACCTTCTTGGATCTCTCTTGGATTTTTTTCTGGAATTTCTGACAGGAGAGGCTGTGGTTCGTAACTAAGTTACTGTCCTGTCCAACAACCATGTTCCCAGAAAGACTCTCATTCTTTAGCTGGAGAAATAATCCATTTATACTAATAGCAATGCATCTCATAAAAACATTATACAAAACACAAAAACAATATAAACAAAAGCTGAAGGAGAGAGAAAGAACTCTATGTTGGGACTATTGGGGAGAAGTTAAGGAGGTGATGGTTTCTATATAAAAAAAGATGTATTATTTTGAAAGAAAATGAAGGAGGATAGAACCTCACAGCATTGCAGATTGGTAGAAAATTATAGTGAGAAAGGATATCTCAAAAGAGTGTTGGACAGAGGAAAGGAAGAAAAAGGCACTGTGGTGGTGTTGGTAGTGATGGTCAGGATGTTGCTGATAGTAGTAACCATAGTGATGATGTCGATGTGCTGATGGTGATGATAGAGATGATGTTGAAATACTGTACTCTTTTATTCTCATCTACCATCAATAAAACCCTGAATTTCCAACATGGTATTTATTTAACCCTAAACAATAAACTTCTTTATTGTTCCTTTCATTACTCATAGACCACAGGTACAGCATAGTGAAATAGTAGCAAAGTGGGTTAGAGATGAGTCTTATCCCAATGTCATCCCAGGTATAGCACCTACAGTTACCAAAACAAACAGGAACACTCACAAGAGAGGAACAGTCTGAAGCAGAAATGGCACATTTCTCCATTAAAAAAAAAAAACTTACATCTTACCTTTGTTATTAATTTTTATGTTGGTGAAACATTTATAATAGTTCACTGTAACAAAGTAGTTAAAAACCATAACTTTTTTCATCATTTGATTAGCTAATTTAGGCCCAAATATTTCATGGTTTGTCACATTCGGGGCAGTTATAAATGCCCCTACTCTCCAAACGTTGCCATTTGTTTTCAAGATATGGGACAAGGGTGGTGAGTGACTTCCTAGAACTGGCTGAAAGAACATTGTTATAGCCTCTTGCTATCATTCCCTCTCTGTTACAATTGTCTAGAGACTAAAAAAAAGATCAATATTTATCTCTCTCTCTCTCTCCCCAACTCCTCCCAAAAAATTCTTAATTTCTTGTGTCACTATATTTTTCATAGAAAACAGATCCAGTGAGTTTTATACATCTGTCTGCTTTTTGAAAGAAGACTGAAGAGGAAGAAATTCCAAGAACAGAAACATAGTGGGATTATGGGACAGTAAGATAAACAGATGAATATCAGAGGGGAGAATGTTCTAGAAGGCATGAACACTTTCACTACCTACAAATTGTAGAGGACAAATTCAAAGGTCTCATAGGCGTATAAAGTTTCTTATAATCATATCTGTGGGAGAAATATTGTAGAAAATAAACCCAACAGTGGGAGGAAGCTTCAAAAAGATAATATTGAGGGGTTCTGCACATCTGACCCTGACAATCTCAGGCAACATTCTTATCAACCAAGGGGGAAATATTTTCATCTGAAGAAGCTTGTAAATTAAAAAAAAAAATAGCAAGAAGGAGACTGTCTGTCACATCCATGGCAAGGGTGAGTCAGGTATTGCTCTTTAAGACAAAACTTCAGCAAATATAGTATGTCATACCATGAAAATTTCTCCATTAAAAAAAAAAAAAACTGTGGGCTGGGGTTGTGGCTCAGCGGTAGAGCGCTCACCTAGCATGCTCGAGGCCCTGGTTTGATCCACAGCACCACATAAATATAAATAAATAAATATATTGTGTCCAACTAAAAAATAAATATTTAAAAAAAGAATTTAAAAAAACTGTTAGTAGTGACTAAAGCAATCTATGAATTTAGATAATACATTGGATAAATGCTTCTGGTTTGTGATACTAATCAGGAATGCTGCTTTAGTATTAAAGCTAATAAAATGAAACTCAAGAATGTAAGTATATACACATCTATAGTTAATATGTTTTAATGACCTAATTTGGAAGTTTGTAGTTGACTGATGAACAATAACTTCAGCTTAATAAATGTTGTTATTGACCAACAAAAAAAATCAATAGCTGCTTAATAAAATTAAAAGAAAATACAAATATATCACTTATTTAATCAGATTACATATTACTTTTAAATCACAAAGTATGATACTTGCAAGAACACTGAATGTTTAATTAGAAGTATATTACCCATGCAGCCATTTTTCAAATAAACCAAAAAGAAGGAACAAAAGATGGAAGGAAGAAAAGAAGGAAGGAAGGAAGGAAGGGAGGGAGGGTCATATAGATGAACTTCTTTTTTTTTTAATTTTTTATTGTTGGTTGTTCAAAACATTACAAATTTCTTGACATATCATATTCCACACTTTGGTTCAAGTGGGTTATGAACTCCCACCTTCACCCCATACACAGATTGCAGAATCACATCAGTTACACATCCATTGATTTACATATTGCCATACTAGTGTCTGTTGTGCTCTGCTGCCTTTCCCATCCTCCACCCTCCCCCCTCCCCACCTCTCCCCTCCCCTCC
>NW_025999990.1:28251665-28293478 GCF_001458135.2 Marmota marmota marmota
CCACTGGTATTGATGAAGTTCTCTCCTCTGCCGCTTTCTGATGACATCAGATCTCTGCCATGTTGGTATCCTATGCGAATGGCAGCATTTCGTTCCCCTTGCCGGGCAACCAAAGCAACGGGTGAGTCCTGACCGGCCCTCAGCAGGACCCGGACCGAGAAGCAGTTTCCGTGGGCTCCTAGCCCTGGGCCAGGGCAGTTCTGGGAGCCGGAACTCGGCCGCTCCGTGCTCAGTATAAACTCCGATAAGAGTAGGCTCCAAGAAGCAGTCCCCGCGGGCTCAGTTCCGGGAGCCGGAATTCGGCCGCTTAGTGCTTGGTGTATGCTCTGATAGGAGCAGGGTCCAAGAAGCAGCCTCCGCAGGCTCCCCAGCCATGGGCCAGGGCGGTTCCGGGAGCCGGAACTCGGCCGCCCCGCGCTCGGTGTTCGCTCCGATAAGATCAGGTTCTAAGAAGCACCCAGGCACTGAGCCCGAGCAATCTGTCTGCAAGCCGCAGGCGAATGGCAGCCTGAAATTACCTGTTCTATGGCTGAATGAGCTGCGGTCAGTCGAAAACAGGGATGGTGACGTCAGCTTTCCGACATGGTGGCTGCTGGCCTCCTCTGTGGTCTGACCGGTGTGGAGAACCGAGATGGACCGCTTCCTTCCCCCTTCTCGAACCCAGAATTCAGCCCTGCGTACGGTGCTTGCACGGCTGGCAGAAACTGCAGCGCTGTATCCCTGCGTCGCTATCTCCTGAACTTCTTAACTCAGTATGTGCAGAGGCAATGAAGCATGCAAGAAGGCACAACAGTTTGCCCTGCAACTAAAACGATAGGTGACAATTTCCTGGTACAATATTGCAAAGTAAATCTGCACACATACACACATACCCCTGTTAGGGATGGACATTTAAACATTTCACCAATATCTTAGTAGGAACCAGAATATTCTACCACTAGAGTTCACTTTTCTGAGTTGCATTCGTGTGTATGAAACACTTCTGGAAAAAAGAAAACTAATACTAGTTATTCTTGGCTTTTTACATATGAATGAATGAGTTTATCTAAATAATCATCATCATTAGGAATGATCAATTAGATTGGGCATTTCTGACACAAACAATAGAATGTACATGTTGTAAAATATGCACACTTGATATGGTTAAGATGGCACAACAAGGTACCTGGAATATTATAGATACCAAGAAGAGACACTTATTTCCATATTTTGATTCAGATTTGATATATAGACCAGAATCATCATGTACATTTTGGCTTATGATCTTCTCATCTTCTCTGTGCAATGCAATTACTTCCTAGATTTCCTTTTTTATTTTTCTTTGGTACCAGGGATTGAACTCAGGGGCGCTTAACCACCAAGCCACATCCCCAGCCTTTTTTGGTATTTTATTTTGTGGCAGAATCTTGCTAAGCTGCTTAGGGCCTGGCTAAGTTGCTAAGGCTTGTTTTGAACTTGCTATCTTCCTGCCTCAGCCTCCTGAGCCACTGGATTAGATTTCCTTCTTGACAAATGGTGCCACCATCTCTTCCTGGTGCATAGAACCCTCTCTTCTGCAGCCTCATTTCACATTCCTTGCCCTGCCTTCTCTTTGTTCTGTTTTCTGCTCTCTATTATTCCCACACTCTCATTATTTATCATTTGGATTGTTGTTTACCTACTTAATTTTATACTATCAACAGAATGATCTATTTAAAATGCAAATCAAGTACCTTTATTACCTTGAGCAGAAGAAGGCATGGTTTAGCTGGCATAATAATGGTAGAGTGAATAATGATGGAGGTGGTTAGAATAAAAAAGTTAGGCATCAGCTTTGAGTGTTATCACCTGCAAAAAGTTGGTCAACTAGAATTCTACCTCAGACGAGTCCTATCTTTTCAATGAGTTTTTGGGAGAGCTAGATACCCAAGGAAAAATTGTACAATATGCCCCAAAGTTCCTCTGTGTTAATAGTTAAAGAAACACCTGAGAACAGTGGAGGTCTATTTGGTGAAAGGCAAATAGAAACATGCTTCCTCTTATGAAGCTCCATGGGTACCTCCTGTACCCTTCCCCATCCTACTGATAGACTCAGGCATGTGTGTAGAGACAGAAAGACAAAGTAACCAGCTTTATGGTGAAATCTTTGCTAGGAGAAGCTGGAAGAGAATTGAAGAATTGCTTTTTCCAAGGGCCAATTCTTTGCCCAAGAATTAGAAGTGAGATAATAAGAAAAAATCAGAAACTTGGTACAATAATCTGCTCACTAAGAAAATATAAAACACTAAGTGTGCTGAGTGGATCTTTGATCCACCTGTCAATATTTCCCTCCTTGAAATGGAAAAGGATGGTTAAGGAGGCTGAGTTGAGGGTGCAGAAAGAACAGAATTTCCCTTGAGTCTTTGGTGCTATTGCTGCCACAACCTCTATCCCTACCACTGGGAGCCACCACTTGTTGAATGCTTCTTCTAAATACAGCCAAGAAATTGCAGTAAGTCTATCTTTATCTATTTATGTTAAATAATTCAATCCTCTAAATAATCCTGCATAGTGAACTCTGCCTTAGTGCTTCCATTTTTCAGGTGATAGAAGAGTTTTAATAACTGGAATGGCTGAATAGAGACAGATGTGGAGATGTTAAGAGTTTTATTTTTCAGGGGGGAAATAAATTTACCAATCAAGGCAGCTGGAATAATGGGAATAAGCCCTGGATATAAACAATGGAAGGATACTATGGACAGAGAGTGCATGTGTGGGCAAGTGACCCAAATAAATGTGTGGATCTAGAGAAAGTCTGTTAAGTAGATAAGAAGGACAGTCACTGAAGATGCAGAATCGATAAAAATAGGATATCTGGTCATGTCCCAAGTCATCCAAAGGCATGAAGAAGCCTGGAGCAGGAGGGCTGGCTGACTGCTTCTCTTAGGGTGGGTCAGCTCAGGACAGGATCTGCCACTCCTGACATCCAGCATCCCAGAACACTGTGCCTTGTCCACAGTGAGCCATTGGCCTCTCCTGCTCCACTCAGGACTTACACATTAGCAATATACTCCCAGAGCTTCAAGTTGCACTAAAAGCACCTTGAAGCTAAAATGCTAATGTATCAAAATGGCTGGAGTACTATCTCTAGTCCCATTTGAATTGAAAAATATCCAACTTCAATGTCCAGTGCAACGGATTGATTGAAATCTGCCTGCATTAGAAGACTTCAAGGACACGATGAGCACTCTGGTGACTCCCATTATTCCCAGGTTGGCTTGTGCCTGCAATTCTCCCATTGAAATGCATACTTTTAGCTTAAATGGAGTTCTCCTTTGTGATCAAAGTACAAATCTCCCTTGTGAGAGCTGTGGTTTAGTCTGATTTGGGTCACTTAGAGCTTGGTATAAATGAAGAATCTAGGAGCAGATACTGAGAGGGGAGCAAGAAGCCTGTGGGAAAAGAAAAACTGAAGGGGAAGTAATCCTGGGGACAAAAAAGACACACTGAGCTGATGTCTTCATTCTGCACAACTCTTCTCAGAGAAAAGCCTGTAGCCTTCTTATTCATTCAGTGCATGAACTTCTAAGCCTCATTATAGTTAACCCTGGTCAAATGGTAACATTTCTGTTAGACAAACCAAGGAGTTTGTAAGGAGGAGGGTTTAGTCAATGAAATCAATATCCATAACTAAAATTTAGTTTAGTCATATATTTTATTTCAAATGTACATGGAATAATCTATCTCTTGCCACATAACCCCAGCTTCAGCAAGGGTAGACCATGCCTACATCCTCTCTCACCCCCAGAGAAGGGTTATAAAGTTTTCATGGTCATCACAGAATTCCCTGGCCCAGGGGATTGTTGGATGTTTTTGTATTTTGCAAACGTAGCCTCAGGTAATCATTGGAGGAGTCTAAATAAATCATTAAAAGTCTCCATAAAGATAGGGGGTTTTGATGTAAAAGTAAATTAATTAGACAACTTTGGACAAAGGGAAATCATAGAAAAGCATCATATCCTGACCCCTCCCAAAATACAGTTATTTCTAGGCTCCTATTACCACTTCTTGAGTTTTTTCCCTTCCCCAGATACACAATATATCAGCTGCTGGGAGAAAAGTCTCTCTCAAAATCCCTGATGCTGAGTTGTCAAGGAGTAAATGGATCACACTCCAAGGGGAATTATGGCATCCATAAAGCAATGGTTTGGAGTATGAGACTTGGGATATCCTCTGGCCCCAACATAGACCATCTGTGGGACTATGGACACAGTATTCCATCTTTTTGTTTGTCAAGGTTCTTATGTCTCAGTAACAGAAATTCAACTTATGTTTGTGTATGTAGAAAGGAGGGTCTGCATTGGTTTGCATGAGTAGAAACTCTGAGGGATGAGGGGCTACTTCAGTGGAAGCTGGATTTAGCAGTGCAAATGACTCATGTATTCATTCTATCCCTTGGGGCTCTTCTCCAGAAGAAAGGAAGATATCTTCTACCTTCCTTCCAGCAGCCTCACTGTAGATAAGCACTCAGTTCCTTTCCTCAGGAGGACCTTATGGCTTATAATTCAGGGGAATAAACATGGAGATACCAAATAATAAACCACTGAAGCCACAAATATAATCATATATTGCAAAATCATTATGTCTTTGTTCTCGGGCCTGAAAGGTATTAAGATAATAAATGAAAGCTTACTTTCTGCTTTTACTCTCTAGAAAAGCCTTCACTTAAACTCAGCTTCTTTCTGATACCCCCACCTCCACCCAAGAAGTAGTCCCCAACCTCAAAACATCCTTCTTCCCAGCATGTACACCAGGAAGTAAACTCAGCATAAAACCTGCCATGTTTTTTGTGTTTGTTTGTTTTAACTTCAAAGTGTTTATCTTTGCGAATAAAATTGGGAATGGGAATTCAAAATATATCAAAGGTCTTGGTTACTACGATGATTAGTCTATGTATCAATTTGACTGGACCACAGGATACCCAGATAGCTTCTTAAACATTATCTCTGGGTATGTTTGTGAGAACGTTTATAAACGAGATCAGCATTTGAATTGATAGGCTGAGCAAAAGAAAGGATTCTAACCTAGATGAGTGGGCATCAGCTAATCCACTGAAGGCCTGCATGGAAGCAAACAGTGGAGGAAGATGGAATTGTGTCTCTCTGACTGGGTGACAAGAGATATCTATTTTATCCTGCCCTTAGTGTTCCTGGTTCTCAAGCGTTTGATCTATACCACTGGCTTTGCTATGACTGTAGTGTGCAGACTGAATATCATGGGACTTATCAGCTTCCATAATTTTAGGAGTCAATTCATATAATAAAGTACATGAACTTACATAGAAATTGCAGGTAGGAAATCCAGGAAAATAAATAAATTTGGAAGAAGTTAAAGGTAATTCTTAATTTTGGAAAGGTAGAGTGAGTTGTCTGTGGGCCTACAGGTGAACTGTGGCAGTACCAATGGCAAGGGACAGGCTCATTTGACTCTAGAGAAAAAACTAGAAGGAACTGGAGAGTCCTTTAAGGTGCTTGTAAAGATGAAGAGGGACCTACAAAGGGAAAATTAGAATAACTTTTCTGTTTATAAATGTCTACTAAGCAGTGGTAAGATCAATGCAAAATCAGTATGGACAACACTGTTTTCAACATGCCTGAACCCCCCTTTTCTCATATTTTTTATCCTCTTCAACTGCTACATCCTGGTGTTCCAGTGCCCTGTAATTTCCTCTAACCTGCAGGATTCTGGGGCATGTTGGTTTCCCTTAAAATACCCTCTTCATCTCTTACAGGTATGCTCTCCTATGCATTTTACCTTTTGGAATTCTTTCTTGTCCCATTCTCCCATTAATTCTGCCCTGAGTCTCATCACCCTTTCTTGCTTTCTTCTTCCTCATATAAAAAGGTATGGACTCATAGAATAGATTCATGTCCAGCGGCTCCCTCTGTTCTCTCAAATCCCACCATGTTGGTGGACAACTCATCTGGGTCCACACTGAACCAATTCTTTGATGGACATTGTCCCAGAACTAATTGAAACTGGAGTGGATACTGCAGCTACATGAGGGGCTGAGCTGTGTCCAATAGGAGCTGAGCAATCCTTGTGCATTCCCTCCTAAGTCTATTTATTTTCAAAATGATCAACTTGAGTGAAGCAACCCTGGCAGTTGTCAGGGAATGGATTTCTTGGCAACACATTGCTTTCTACAATGTGGGTGATAACAATAATTTTACATACCAGTACTATTTCATGACCATTGTGAATGACGGTGTCCAAATGGAGGGAGAACAGTGTATTCAGAGTGAGGCATGGCCCAGGGACAAGCACAGGACCCATTCTGCTTTCTCCCTGCAAAATGTCTCCCCTGGGCTTGAAAGTGACGTTTATCAGCAAACAGTTATTATTACTGTTTTATTATTGCCTCAGTTAGCATTTATATGGCACTTCGTATTTTCAAGGTGCTTTTCAATCATTTTTATTAGTGAGAGAGGGCAGATTCTTAGGCACAGGTAGAAGAAGCTAAGAGGCTGAATTTTCTTGAGAAAAAGAAAGACTTTTTTTTGCACACAGACAGTCATTCTGCTCTCTCAATTTGACTTTTCAAATTGTGGTTGAAAGAAACAGAAATCATTTATGCAGTAATTATACAATAAAAAGTCACTATCCAAATGAAATTCCCAGGGAGAAATTATGAATGCTATGTTATTACATAATTACAAAGAGAGAAATTCATTCATTCATACTTGTATGCATGAAATTCATTCATTGTCATTTACTGAAAAGTGGACAATTTCCACCAAAACTTTGGCTAGGCACTACAAGAAATATTTTTTTTAAGAAAAGTTAATTCATGACCCTGATCTTAAAAAAAGTTGAAGTCATTACTTGGAAGATAAAACACTTCAAATTATTAAGACCATGAAGCAAATAATACTTATTTAAAATACAAGGGGGATTTAGAGACAGAAAATTTGTGTTTGGGTAAAAATATTCAGAACAGGTTTCCTCAAGGAAATAGGGCTTAGTTAAACTCTAAATGTTAGGTAGGCCTTGGAAACACTTTTAGAGAGATAACCTCAGTAGACATGAGCTCTGTCCCCTGAGAATATTCAGCCTGAACATATGAACTTATAGGTTTCTCATATTTAAAGAAGAAAAGGGCTTCACGAGTAGATATAATTAGTGGAAAAGATACAATGTTCTTAAGGATTTCAGAATATGAGATGCTTTCCAAACTAAGGTGGGTTTTACCTAAAGTGAATGTCTTAGCTGAAGGGATTAAAAAGGGATTTCTAAGACAGAGACACACATGAGTTCAAGAAGAAGCTACTTTTAAAAGGGTACTTGCTTAAGATCCTTTTATTGAAGGTTATCTCCAATCAGTCATCAAAGCATGGCTCACTGCTTAAGATGACTCAAGTGTCAGAAAAATTCTTTACCCTACCTTTTTCTCCCATTCCACTCAATAATGTATACTATCCTCACACTGAATAGTGGGAACAGTTCATCCTGTGGGCCAAATTAAATTGAATATTTAGTATGAAAAAATAGCATAAAGATATTTATGCTAATTCTCAGTCCCAACCACTTTAATATAACCCATCCATGAATTTTTACCTATTAGCTACTAGGCTCCCAGTCTTTAGCTAGTATCTGAAATGGAATTCTAGGAAAAGGCCACTGATGGTTCTTAGGAAAATTATTTACTTATAAGTGGTAGCTTATGATGTCAGAAGAATAACATAAATGATTCATAGAAAAAAATGAGGTAATTGTATGGCAGCATAAAGGTAAGGAAGGTGACAAAAGTCACAGTGTTCTTCCTTTAGGTACCAGTCAGTCACAGAATGGAGTCTAAGGGGGACCATATGGGATAGAATGGAGATATGCAGGTATTGTTTCATCTCAGAATCAAATTATAATATGAGAAAGATATTAGTACTGAAAAACAGTGATGTATATTTTACAAAGTGATACTTGCAAGCAAAACCAAGAATATGAACTTCATCTCTGACTTTCTCTCCTCTTCAAGTAAGCACTTTTTCCTACCCCATCATCCACAGGTACTTGCCTCAAGTTGAAATTTCTCAAATTTCAAAACCCTGGCCTTTTTCTACAGCCCAACTTTGGTGCACTGTGGCAATGTGAGGCAGGGTGACTAAATGCTTATGCACCTAAACTAGTTCCCTTGAGGGAACAAGTTAACTTATGTAACACTGATATGTATCACTGAATTTTTATTTTAAGTGTAATTACCTCATTGGGTTGTTGTGAAGTTAAAATATCTAAGACATTTAGCATTTTCTCCAATACACAGTAATGAACCTAAATATTCTTTTTATTATATTTTAAATTTACGCAAAGGCCACAGGATTTTGCTGTATAAAATCTCTCAGAATTCTAGCACCTTCCAAAATAATGATGAAATGGTCCTTAAAAACAGATCTGTGCTAGTCTTTTGGTTACCTTTACATTGTTTTATATTTATTTGGTGTTTTTATCATTTACAAAGCTACAACACGCACTCACTGAAAACCTCAGATAAACTTTAATATTAGCAGAGGAGGAAAACTTTGGTTGGTAGAAATTAAACAACTCACCATGTCGCCTGGCTTGTGACAGGAGAAACTGAGAATTTCCCTTTGGTCTTTGGTCTCAAATTGGCCTGTATATTGTGGCTCCATATATGTGAATCTGAACATAGATGGAGAAAAAGGAATGAGTCATATAACCAGGGCTCTCTTTTCTCTCCTGAGAAATACTTATTTGAGAAAAAAAAAAACTATGTTTTATAACTTTAAGGAAGGGTTCTAATGATTATCATCTTCACATTTAGGAGACAAGTGCAAGAGTTATTTTGCAAGAAAAATGAAGGCTGTACACATGCAATATTTTAGTAATATATATGACTGGTCATTTCTCTTATAACAAGAGTGAAGAGGACTTTATTGATGAAGTCCTGACTCTGTGTGGGCAGAGGAGAGGGTAAGATGAATAATCCAAATTGTCCCAAGCACCTTGAACCATTTTTAAAATTAGAGAAAGCAAAGAGTCCAGCCAAAAGTGTTTCTAGCATTTCTGCATGAAATTTATAGTCATACCCTGTGGTCCAATCAATAAAGTTGAGTAGGAGCCAGGAAATGAAGAATTTCTGTTTGCTGGAAACTTTTTGATTTGTTCTATTATCATAATTGATGACCTGGAATCAAGAACTTACTCAACCAGAATATCAAACATCTCAGTCTTGCATCGACAAATGCCTCTGAAAACCAATTAGGAAAATGTTGTTGATTCACTTTTCTCTTCCCTTCCCTGGTAAATTCCTTTTTCTTTTCCCTGCTTCTCCATCTAACTTAAATTCTACTCCATAGAAATGTGTATGTTAGGGGAAGGGGAAGGTTGTAAGGGTATTATATAGTCTATGTGGTCACAAAAGCCTTGGTCATGCAGAGCTCATTTATGAAATTTCCATCAAAATTTCACTCCCTTTAAATAGGTCCTGCTTGGGATTTTCAATAGTCAACACCCCTTGGACTCATGATATTCCACACAACCCAGTTTGTTTCTTGTTCTTGAAAGCCTCTTTCATCTGGCAATTTCAAAAGCACATCAAACTCATGTACATCTTGTGCTTTTCTTCTGGAGTAAACCCTGTCCATAATCTCTGCACTCAGGTTTCCTCAAAAATGGTACCCTTAATATTCAGATCTTGACTCAAATACCATCTCTTTAGAAAGAGCTTCTTCTGTATGTGTCAGTTTTTCATCACTATGATGAAATATCTGAGTCAGACAAACTTAGTAACCTAAAGAGGTTAATTTAGCTCACAGTTCTAGAAGTTTGAGGGCATGGCCCTGGCATCTGCTCAGCTCTGGTGAAGACATCATGGCAGATGGCTAATGACATGATGTCATGACAGTGGTAACACATGTGGGAGGAGGAGATTATATCTCAAAAGAAGAAGTCAGACAGGTGGATGGGTCATCACTAGAATTGTTCCCTCCTGTCACCCTAGTCTTAGATGTTCAGCCTCCACAACTGTGAGAAATAAATGTTTATTGTTTCAACCACCCACTCTATTATAGCAGCCTAAACTGAGACAGAGATTAAGCATGGATCAAAAGATTTTGGAAAGCAAGATTGGATGGGGCATTGTGAGTGGTAAGGAAAATGGAAAAGGAGGACTTTCAGAGTGCACTAGCTCCTCAGTCGGGAGCACTGGAGAATGTCAACATCTTCGACAGAAATCAAGACAGGATAAGCAACCCATGGAAGATAGGGAGAGAAGTTCATTTGGGTCAAGAAAATCTGAGTCCCCCAAAGGTGGCAAACCTACAAGGAGAGACTCCCAAGAGGAGGAAGAGTGAAGCTGGAAATAGAGGTGAAGAAAGCCTTTCTATCCGTGGTTGTCTTGACTTCCATGGGGAGGGGTTGCATTTTCCAGAAAAGAGGCAAGAGGACAGAGACTAATCTTAAAAAAACACCCACTTGAATGGCATTGAGAAGGAAGAAGACCAGGAAAGGGAAGGAGAAAAAAAGAAAAAAAAAATACGAGGTAGGGTAAAGAATCCAAAAGCAAAATGTCACGGAAATTGAGAAAAGAGCATACATCATTTTGTTACAACATGAATTATATCCATAACTCATTTCTCTAACCAAACAATGAGAAACCTGAAGGTAATTGCCTTTGTTTTGGTTTATCTGATGCAAGAGAGGGAAATGTTTATAAGTAAATTTCATGGCCATAATTTATGTCCATAATTTACTTATTTTAATTATTTTAATGTGTTTATTTAGTTCAGCTGGTATAAGATTAACCATGTTGACAAGTATTCGTGACCCTCCCACATCTAGTTTTTTCACTGAGGTAACTATTTTGTATATGCCAACCCAGTCTTTTTCTATTATTTTTTTTTTATTCTTACAAGATAGGAATGTCTAGGTTTATTTAGTTCATCTATAGTGATAGCAAATGGTATTATGTCACAGGTCACAACTTGATACATTTTTTTTTAACTCCGTACTTGTTAAAAAACTTTTCTATGCTATGGCCAGGTGTGGTGGCATATATCTGTAATCCCAGCAGCTCAGGAGGCTGAGGCAGGAAGATGGCAAGTTCAAAGCCAGCCTCAGCAAAAGCGAGGCACTAAGCAACTCAGTAAGACCCTGTCTCTAAATAAAATACGAAATAGGGCTGGGGATGTGGCTCAGTGGTCAAGTGCCTCTGAGTTCAATCTCTGGTACAAAAAAAAAAAAAAAACAAAACTTTCCTATGCTAATTCACAGATACATGCTATACATGCTATTCATATCTACTGCCAAGTGGACTTCAAAAGCACAGTTGAACGTGACTCATTTAACCAGAATTTTGCCATTAATGCTAACTCCCCTAACGTGTGCCTTGTGCGCATGTGTGATTTTTTTCATGGACTGGACAAGACAAGGGATTGTTACCTTGGAGAATACAGGCCCCCTTCTCTACTACTTCTTGCTTCAACCTTTCAGGGTCTCATACTAGCCTAGACACAGAGTGATTAAAATAAGTGCTGGCCAAATTAAAATCCCCAGAGCTGAATATGTCTTCTGTTCCTTTTTTTCCCTTTTACATCACCATGGCTGGTTTTAATGCAGGGGTAGAGCAAGTGTTACAGGAGAGACTGCAGGGACAATTGCAAGCCCATGCCCTGGCCCACTAGGGAACAATTCATGGTCTTGGCCATTGTGGCCTCTAGGATAAATACACCGACACAGAAAGAGCACATGCATTCTGCCAAATGTTGCACAGAAAATAAGTCATGAGAGAATCCATGTCTTTCCCTCTCCCCAAGCCCTCTGTGTGTCCTCCTACCCACAAGCCCCAGGGGATTCACATTGCCAGCTTTTCACTGCACTGACACACTCAAACACCCACCACTCTCAACACATTTTATACTTTTCACTTGGTCCCATTCAATCCCATGTGGTGTTTTGAAAATATGTAAAGGGAAAGTGAGGCTCCAATATTTTTCCTCTCCTCATAAATATGGCATTTAAAATAAGGTTCATACATATTCATCCTTTGCTCTTTCTTTTTTCTAAATGTGCACCTATAGCTTAAGTTTTATTCATACCCTTCTCTGGTTTCCTGGTTTGAATTGGAAAATTGAAATGTAAAAATATTACCAAATAGTAAGTTGACTAAAACTCACCTTTCAGTGGGAGACTGAAAAGAAATGGGGACAATCCTCTGAAAATTAACAAGCATGATAATGAAAGACCATATCTAGCTTCAATACAAAACAGCCACAGGAAGACAGAACATTCTGTAAACAGAATGTTTATGAAGGGTAAGAGATTGATTTGTAGGAGAAATTTGTGATGTCGGTGTTATTAATTTAGAACCATATTTCAAAATCCAATCTCTGGAATTCTCAGGTAGTTTGAAGACTTTGCCAAAGTTTCTGAAGAACTTTACAATACTTTACCCATTGATTCCCCTTAGCTACATGTCCAAATGTGTCCAGCACAGATAAACTACATCCAAAAATCATTATTTTTTTCTTTCTTTTTATCTTTTTTCTTTTAAAAAAAGAAACTGAGCAGGAAATCTCACTTAAACAAGCTGTCTCACGACATTTCTGGCAAATCCTGATTCCAACTAAGTTGAAAATATCTCAAGAGCAGCCTGTCATAAAGAATTTCAGTGCTTCTTCTCCTAGGAAAAGCAGAAATAGATGATATGTGGGATTCAAAAGATTCAAAACGTCTTAAGAAAAAGCATCTTCATGTGAACTTCAAGCTGACCTGCTTTGATGAGCAAAGCATATGCTGCCCCTTATGTATCGGTAAGCTATGGCTGTGTAACAAATGACCACATCTCTCCGTGATTTAAACAATAAATATATTTATGGCTTATAAGACAATAGGTGAATTGGGCAAATCTACTGTTGCGTGTTGAGCTCAATTAGAAATCATCAATCAGCAGTTGGTAGGTAAACTAGCCACAATGTTCTTGACTGAGTTCTCTCACACTCTTAAAGGACAATTGTAATCTCCTTTACATGGCCACTCCTCCTCTATCAGGCTAGCCCATGCTCATCCACATGGGAATGACCATGCTTAAGAAAGGCACAAGTGTGCAAGGCCTCTTAAGGTCTTGTGTCAGAAGTGGCACACCATCACTGCCACGTTATTTCTTTGGTCAAAGAAGTTCAAGCAAAGGTTCACTAGCTAGAGAAATAGGTTCTAAGTCCTGGTGCAGAGTCTCATGGCAAAGGGTGTGGAGATCAAGAGGCCATTGGGTGGCACCATTGATGTGTTCATCTATCACACGTCTTTTTTAATGAAACACTTTTTGAGGAATCCCATGAAAAGTTTTTAAAATGTCACATCTAAGTTCACTTACTACAGTCCCTTCACAGGTCCTCAGACAACAGCACCAAAAGGAGCTCTGGGGGTGCATGACCCATTTGCCAGAATTAGGGGAGATGAGAAAAATTTAAAAAATAGATGCTAATGTAATAATATTTAGAAAAGCACAAACAGGTTTCCGTGTGTCATCCTTTTTGTTCTGTCCTTGAGTGTGTTGATGTCATAGCATTTATGAAAAGAATGCCCACATTTTAGATCCAGAATTTTCTTTCAAATACTGGCCTCCATTCTATAAGTTGGGTAAAAATGATTTTTTGATTTTACTAGTGTCAACAAGATTTTCAGGGAAAAATCAGGGTATACATTCCTTTCCCAAGTATTTTTTAAAAGGTGTGACTGAGCTATTGAGAGGTTGGAGTTGCCAGGCTAATACCAAGAGGAATAATAACCCAGGTCCATCCATGTGCGCATCATGACAACTGGACCCACAGCAATGTCTGCCATAATTGCTTATAAAATGATTCTAGAACAGTCAAAATGTGCACATAATAGGCATCTTCAAATTGATGAAATATGGCATTAATATCACTGCATTCACTGTATGTAAAAATATTTTCCTGAACACCACTGCATGTTTGATAGCATTCTCCCCAAACAGCTCTATTAGACTTGCTGTTTTTCAAGATGAAATGTCTTGAAAGTTTGTCCATTTTATTTTTTTTTTGTCTAATTATAGAATCTAATTAGAATGTCATTTAAACTGTTTCCAAAGGGAAAAGATTTTTCCTTAAGAAGCTGGGTGACATTGCCTCTACAGAAAAACAAATTCCTTTCAGAGATCCTAAAAATACTGGAAAGCATGGGACAAAAAAAAAAAAAGGACACGCGGACATAGCATTCAGGGCACTTTTTGTTCTTTTACTATCTTTACCTTTACAATAAATTAGTGTCTCAAAGTTTAACCTTCGTGTATAATCCATCTGGGGCTTCCTCTCATAACTCACTCCAGAAGGAACATTAGTGGATGTGAGTTTTCTCCCAGGGATTCTCCCTCCTTCTGTTTTAAATCAAAAAATGCTTTTGCAAATTAGCCAAAGGAGACAGGCTATAAGCTTCCTGTAAGAATCCTTCAGTGTGCCCTCTGGACTTTTTGTCTGGCTGTTCTCAAAAGTTGTGCAAGTTAGGATGGACATTAAAATCTACATGGAACGTGTAAACAGCACATATGGGGACACACATCTTCCATAAAAACAACAGGCATCTGCAGAGTCGCTGTGATTGAAATGCACAGCATAAATGCTTACCAATCAGAGGCAAGCAGGTAATTTTTAGGTTTTTGCAAATAGCTCTTAGAAATCACGCTAGTGTAACCCTTTCATTTCACATAGACAGAAATAGAGACTAATTATTCTTTCATTCAAAACGTAATTATTAAGTGTCTTTAATCAAGACAGGAATTGTTATAGCCCCAAGACACGGCAGAACAAAAAAAAAAATCAAGTGACTTTTCTGTGAGAGTTGGCACAAGCCCTACACTAGGACTATAGTGCCCTCACTTCTGCAGAAATCTTACCAGTACCTGCGTCTTTAATTAACTTAGAATATTTGGCAATAGGGAAAAAGAAAAAAAAATGATACATTTCAACTTCCTATGCCCTGATCAAATATTTGCTCTTCTCTAGTTATTCACCTACTTTCAAGAGAGCAACAGAAAATCAGTAACACAGGTGTAACTGGCACCCTCAGTAACAGAACTGAACTGCCAAATCAGCACACAGAGACCATTGCTTCCAGGCTCAAGGAAAATTTGCGTTTAGTGCATTTGCTCCATTGTTTACACTGCACTCTGTACAGAGTCCACAGTAAAATGCAAAAGGGGCCATAAAAGGAGAAAGATGCAGCCCCAGTCCTCATAAAATGGCTTAATTATCCAAACTAAAAACAACAACAAACAACAACAGTGTAATAATTGGAGACAAGACACATGATAACATATACCAATTTGTGCTGCAAGAATTGAGTGAGTTTAGTGTGGAGTTCGTCAAAAAGGTTTTCTGGTGAAGACCAATGTAGGGTCGTATCTTAAAGGACGTAAAGAAACTACTGAATGAAATTCAGACATTATTTTAGTTTTTGGAAAGTCTTTTTTTTAACATTTAAGAATAGTATTTTGATTTTTTTCCCTTTTAAGGTACTATTCATGCGTATGCTGAAAGCTCCTTTTTTATCTTCTATATCTTCAATTTCCATTCCTTTTAAATTTGTTCATTCGATTTTATTTCACTCACTGTTCTCAATCCTGATGTTCATTCCTCTTAGAATTTTTTTTGTTGTTGTTGTTATTGGGTGTTTGTTTTCTTCAGGGTCTGTTCTCCTTTGTGCTCTGAATAGGGACTTCATTTCAGTAATGGTTTTATTTTTTCCCACATTCTCTTATTTTCTATGCCATGCCAGTCCTGGTTTAATCTCCTTCGATTCTCATCTCTGAAACGTCTGCATTATTCTACCTTGTTATCTGATAGAGGCATTTGTTTTCTACCTAAAATAAATATTTTTGGTGATGTGCTCCATCACATTCTCCAGTTGATGTGTGCTAACTTTTCAGGGTATGTTCTCTCACAAGATATCATCATTTAGTAGGGTCTCATTTTTGTTTTTCCTGGTTACTTATCTTTTTTTTTTTTTTTTGAGCAGGGGGATACTTACTGGGGATTGAACTCAGGGGCACTTGACCACTGAGCCACATCCCCAGTCCTATTTTGTATTTTATTTAGAGACAGGGTCTCGCTGAATTGCTTAGTGCCTCACTTTTGCTGAGGCTGCTTGGCACTCAAAGCTGGTGATCTTCCTGCCTCAGCCTCCCAAGATGCTGGGATTATAGGCATGTGCCACCACTCCCAGCCTTACTTATCATTTTTAAAGACAACTCTGTGTCTTTTTGTTTATCACTCACCTTTGAGTGAGGAAGTTCTTCCAGGATTAGTTGTTGGTGGCAGGCTGGAAGTTGCCTGAAGCTGTATTTCAGCTGCTGATAGAGGAGGCAGTGAGATCTCATAGCCATCCATGGTCATTATCTCTCCCAGAAATCAAACTAAGCTCTGCAGATCTTTCCAGGATACAGTCTTCTCTTCCACCCACTTCACCTGCTTTCTACAAATCTGGTTCATGGTGTTACTTGAAACACCCTGATTTTGCTGGGCCTTACTTTTAAGGATTTTTAGGAAAGACCACAGCAACATTTACTAGATATCCTTCTCAACAAAAGCAAGACTCCTCTGAGTACAGTACCAAAGCATCAAAACTTTTGGAATTTCCAGTCTGGCAGGTGGAAAGACACACTCTTCTGGTCCCACTGGGCCCAAATGTCCTCTCATCTAATCTTTTTGGGCAGTTCTTTCCTTGGCCTGGGAGGATTTCCTCTCATGGATATACTGATGATTACTCTACTTACTTGTCAAGAGTTACCTCTGAAGATCTCAGATTTTTCTCTCTGGTCTGCTTTCGTTTCTACTAATCTTCTCTGCAAATGCTGGCCACATAAGCATCCTCATATTCTCATATTCTCAATATCATCTCCTCAATGCAGAAGGTCCACTGGGCTCTGTCTGGGTCACTCCTCTTTAATCCACCACCTGAAACTCTCTCAAAGCAGTCAGCTTAGGATTCTGCAAGCCTACTTTATTTGTTTCCCATGATACAGGCATCAGCATCTGATGTCTAGTATTCTGGAAACTACTATTTTTTAAAAAAATGTCTTTATTTATAGGGGATTGTTTCAGATGGAGGATAAGTCTGATCCCTGCTACTGCATTTTGGCCACAAAGAGAAGGTGTAGGTTACAGTGTACTTCTTTGTTCAGCCCCAATTTTCTGTCTTCTAAAAACTCGTTTCAAATAGCATTCAAGAAAAGCTGGCTCCATTTCTGTTTCTCCATACAAGAATTGCAGGTTCTGCTCCTCAGAATGTGCCACTTAGGCCAGAGACCTGGGTTCTGCCTTCATTGTCTGAGATATCCACCAGGGACACTGCCTCAGCATGCTCCGGCAGGGCTATTTAACCTTCACTGCATTGGTGGCCCTTCATCTTGTATCATGGTTAAGAATAACAGATGTCTCCAGGGTGTGTTGCTTCGCATTTCCTTTTCATTCCCCTTTATTTGGGGAAGAAATCATCATGTTGACTTAGCCTTCCCTCCATCAGATGCTGAGCCCCTCAGCAGGTAAGGATTGTAAGTCAAAATGCATAGACGTCCCTGCGCATGGCATGAAGCCCGCACACTGGGAACTCTTAAAGGGCATTCACAGATGATAAAGAGGAATTCATGAAAGTTGATAATATCTGAGGAAGAAAAAGAGAGAAGGGTATGATAAGGACACAGCAGAGCAAATGTCGTGATTAATAGGCATGCCACTTATGTTCCAATTTGAATAGAACCCAAATATATAAAATCGAGTGTTTCTTTTTTTTTTTTCAGTTAAGATGCACACTCTAGAAATGGTTTAATAACCACCCAGATACTAATGACAAGATACAGGGCCATAGATGAATAAAATATCTAAGGAAGCAAAGCATATAAGAATGCAAACAGCCCATAGTATTTGTTTCTCAAAAGCTCAGGAAGAGAAGCAGCTTCCTCCTTGCTAACAGACACCGCTTATCTTGGCTTCTATGAAGAATTCACTAATAGAAATAAAAGTGAACTGAAAGTTAGAAAAATGTGATAATGTCAACTGTACTCAAGGAAGAAATATAATTACTTAGTTGCTCTAATTACACATGCAGAGTAAAGCAATCGCTTGCTATTACTGGTGTATGCCAAAAACAACTTAATATTAATAAATATTTGTGAGAAATCACCTTGTAAATTTTAATTACTTAACAAAAGTAATAAAATAATTTTTAATTAAAAAGTATGTACAACCCTAAGTAAAATGACCCTTTGTATTCCAATATAGCAGCTTCTTTTTAGAGCTGCAGGATAATATTTCCGAGCCCCTAATTATATACAAATCATGAGGGAGAAAAGAGACTAAATACCATACTGTGTGTTCCCCATGGAAAACTAGGAAATACAATTGCCAAAAGAAAAGAAGGGAGGAGGGGATTGAAATAGGTCTTTTTTTTTTTTCAAGATTTCCTTTCCTGCCTTGAAAGGCACATTCCCTTTGTTCTTTTGTTTTTGTTTTGTTTTGCTTTGTCCCTCTTTCCCCCACCCCGGGAAAGTTCCTGGGGCTGCCAAGAGTAATGCAGAAACCCTACATCCTGGAAACTACTTTTCTGCTCTTATTATTATGCCACTCTCCAATGGGCCCACTCATTACAATTCTTAGTGAATCTATTAATTGGTATTTTCTTACTGGAAATAACAACTAATTTATGAAAATTAGTACTGATGATTTTTTTTCAACAATATATAAGTCTTATTAATTATACCAAAATCTAATCAGCTATCATTGGAAATCAACAACTTGTGGGGTGGCGTGGTAGGTTAGCACCCCAACTTTCCTTCTAGAGGTCAGGAGGAGAAAGTTCAATGGAATGCCCTTATTTTCTCATCCCAAGAAAAACTAGATTCTTCCACCATCCCTAATATGGCTATGCAAATCATGTAATAAAGCAGTTTTCCTTATTTCTCATTCAGTTAATACAAAATTCTGTCCCTTATTCATATATACTAAATCTTCCTCATTGTTAGCACAGAAAGCTCATAGAATGGAATTATCCCAGTCCCCTTTAAGAGTTTTATAATTAGGTTCTCTACTGAATTTTTAAGTTTCTGATATCCTGGGTAAAAGTTTCCTTGAATTTCTTCTTTCGGATGGAGCCTACAGCAGCAGAGGCAGGAAGAGGTGACACAGGGAGCAAGAAAAGGACGTTCTAGAAAGCAGACCAGTTTCCTGAGATATGATTTACTAGATGAACTTGTTGGCCACAGTCCCCTAACTAATTTTAATCTGAATAGAGAAATAAGGTCAGATTCCACCAACAAGGCGCACCAGAGTCATTCTTCTGATAACAGCAATTTAGCCCTGGGAAGGAACACGTATCAACCTGAAAAATTCATGAAGATTTGAATCTGCTGCCTAATTAGCCACCATAGTTGATACAAGAGAGGGGGGAAAAAGCAGCCCACAACTAGCATGTCAAATTAGGGCATTTGCTGGAACTTTCCCTTGAATGGCTAACTCAATTAAAATACCCACCTGACCAACTAATTATATGGAATCAGGCCTACTAGAAAGTTGTTTTATGATTATGATATCATCTTTGAGTATGAGTAACTCAGAAAGCATAAACATAAGTCAAACTCACTGTCAACACATATGTGTGTATACAAGAGGAAATAGTGGTAGGAAATTTCAAATAAATGGGAATCAGAAGCAAGAATGACTACATACAGTTTCTCCAGGGACAGAATATATGCACTCTCTCAAATTGTCCCCTCATTGTATCAATCCCCTTCCTCCACCAAAACCCAAACAGCAACCAGAACAAAAAATAAATTAAAAAAAAAATCATCAATGGGTGCCAAAATACCTGTTAGTAAAATGCTCAACTATATACCATAAATGTATTCTCTCCATTAGATCTCAGCCATGTTTACTCCTCTCCAAAATGTTCACCTGAGTGAGGCCCTGGCAAACCTAGGAAATGGTCAATGATAACAGTACTTAGGAGAGTATTTTCGCTTTCCCTTCCCACATGGAATGGCACTAGATCTATTAAGACTCAGGGTTCAAAATTGAACCTTTTGCTTGGGACCTTAGGGATTAAGGGGAATCAAAGGACAGTGCAGAAATCAGAGAAAATGAAACAAAGAATAAGCAACTTACCTCTTGTTCTGGCTTTAGATTTCGCAGAATAGTAAAGGGAAAATGAGGTTTCTTTCTAAGTACCTAGCACACTCACCTCCATAAGAGGGGAAAGCTCTACCCAGACGCTCATGCAGAAACTGCGTGATATGAAGGCATCATGTTATGCTCTTCCCTGGGAAACAGCCTAGCAGTGAAGAAACAAAATGAGTGCACCAAAACCTGGAAAGGAGAACCATATTTCATTATTGAACCATTGTAATTGCTGAAGTTTCATACTGAGTCCTAATCGACTTTCCAGTATGGGTTATAAAAAAATATATATTTTGAATCAACATCTATGTAGAAACAGATATAAGTAACACCTGTATATACTCTATATTTATGTATGCATGCATACATATATATGCTTAGCTATTTCCTAAGTAATAAATGGAAGGATCAAAGACAAATATGTGAGTTTATCTGGATTATTGAAACCAGAAATCGATTTGTGCAGATAAGGAGACATATGAAGTATATCTAATTATGCTACCCAAGAAAAAATTTTCAGCAGGATGAATAGTAAGTGAAACAAGAGTTGACAGTGAATGTGCTAATTTCCGATGTTTTGTAACATTCTCTTGGAGGATATCTAAAGGATGGCAAAGGTCTGATTCAATGGATAAGATGGAAAAAAAGGAGGGAAAGCAAATCAGCTTTCAGAAAGATGCAGAGGAAGGTGTGGGACTGCTTCTTTGCAAGTTAGTGAATAATGTATCAGTGGTTGCTTAATTCAGAGGCAGACCTAAGTTACACTTCACACAAAAAGATAAAAAGGATGCCCAACCCTACCTGACCTCACCTTTCCTTATCTCCTACTGCTACTACATTCAGGAATGGCTACAACTTACTTGGACATCAGAAGGAAATGCAAGATGACGGGCTACACAAAGCGATATTTTGTTAAAGAAATACGCTTGCATTTAGCCAATGACCCTGGAGTGGTAAGGATATGATTGTGCAATTATGTTGGTTTGTTCATGTGCTTTGTACCTGTCCTAGGCTCCTGCTTACCCCTCAAAGGACCACTTTGCACACGTCACTTGGGCAAGAAGCATTCCAAAGATTTCTAATTGTTCCCACATTGTATCAACGTTGAAGTTAGCTTTTGAAGAGTATTCTCTACAATAATGTTGATATTTAACACATTTGCACTAAGACAAAATGTTCCTTTTGGTTGCATTTCAGGAAATCCCAGGTCTCTGGCTGTGCCATCTGTTCAAGACAAGGTGTAATTCCATGGCTTTGGGGTATTTGGGCCTCCCTCTGGTTATCTCTTGAATTAGAGCCCATCTGGATGCCAATTCACGGCTGCGCTTTCTTTAGATCCAAGAATAGATTTTAGGAAAAAAAGAGCAGAAATCCAAGTATTGGGTCAAGTGAATAGTCTGTTAAGGTGTCCACCAACCAATCTTCTCTGTTTTGCTGTAGATGTAAAAACTAAACTTTTAACAGTTTTGTTCTTTCTTCATGTACTATAGGCAGTTGAAAGAAAGTGCTAAAAATAAATACAAACAGCTTTGTTCATCAAACTCAATTTTGTTTTAGTCAAACATTTCCATAAAAATGAAAATAGAGATCTTGATTAAGAACTTCTAAAACATTTACTAGCCGCTATTTAAAAACAATAAAAGAGAAAAAGACAATAGATCTTGATTAATGAAAAGCAAAGGAACTTGATTATTTATTAGCTGATCTTTGGTGAGTGATCACTGATGGTGGTTATGAATAGGCAGGTGAGTGTTATTCAAGATGTGGAGGGGGAAATAATCTAAACTGACTTGAGTTAGACCAAAACATAAAATCCTGACTGATGCGGATTGGCTGATAGGGTTTCTAAAATCTGATAACAAAGCTGTCTTTCAAAATATGACACTTTCAAGAGCTTTTTGCCTATAAGATATTTTTTTTAATCCTCTGGGAACTAGGAGTTATCCTAGGAAGCTTAGTCATATTAATCAGGAAGATTTTTCTTTAAGACTTGGGTTTGGGTTAAAATCCAAGTTTCCCTGTGAGTTATCACTCTAAACTGACATTGGTCACGTTCACTTTACAGTGACTAAAAAATGTAAGAGCAGGCTTTATTTTAAAAGTACAGCTAGGAGGGTGAGGGTCATGGAAAAGTGAAACAGATAAAGAAGGAATAAAGGTGGAAGGAATATAGAGTGGGAAAGCAGGAATACTAAATTGCTGATCACAAATGACAGGATTTTATTTTTTGTATGATTAAATAGTATCCCATTGCATATTTATACATTTTCTTTATCAATTTATCAGCTGATAGACACATTGGTTGTTTCTATTTTTTGTATACTGTGAATAGTGCTGTAATAAACATGAGAGTGCAAATGTCTCTTTGACATATTGATTTAATTTCCCTTTCTCATATACCCAGTAGAGGATTGGCTGGATCACTTGATAATCCTAATTTCAATTTTTTTAAAGAATTTCTGTATTGTTTTCTGTAATAGCTGAACTAATCTACATTCCACCAATAGTGTGTAGGTGTTCTCATTTTTTTCACATCCTTGCCAGTACTTAGCTTTTGTATTCTTGAAATTAGCCATTTCAACTGGAGTGAGGTAATATCTAATTGTGATTCTGATTGGCATTTTTCTCATGATTAGTAATATCAAACATTTTTTTCATATGCCGGTTGGCCATTTGCATGGCTTCTTTTGAGAAATGTCTGTTTATGTTAATTGATTATTTTTAAATGGATTGTAGCATTGTTTTTTTTTCCTCTTGAGTTATTTGTATTCCTTACATAGTCTGGATATTAACCTCCTGGAAGATGCATACTTTGGAAATATTTTTATTCCATTCTGTAGAGTATCTCTTTCTTGAAGGATAAAATCTTGTTATTCAAAAAAACATGGGTAGAACTAGAGGTCTTTACATTAAGTGACATAAGACAAGCACAGAAGGACAAATACAGCATGATCTCAATCTAACAACTGATCTCATAGAAGCTGAGAGCATGGGGAGAAAGTAATGGAGAAAGGTTGGTCAACAGATATTCATTTACATTTATAGAAAATAAGTTATAGAGTTCTATTCATATTAAGGAAAGACTATATATGATATAGTAATAATGTGATGCATATTTCTAAAAGTTTGAAGAAAGAAATTTGAATGTTTTCACTACAAAGAAATGATACATGATTAAGAAGATACATATGCTTATCTTGATTTGCACATTACCCAAAATATAGAGTTAGCATAGCATCCCATATGTACCATTTATTATTCAAATATAAAAGTAATAAAAAACAAAAAACAGCCAAAGAGTGGCTTGCACTTTCCTGAATCCCAACATCTGATGTGAGAGAACACAGTGGCCATAGAATTCCTGAAAGATTAAGAGAATTTTTAGGGATTTTACATGTAGTTGGGCTACCATGGTCCCAATGTAGCCATCACAGCTAACAAACTCTTCTTGTCTTCTTCCACCACTGAAAAGCTGGTGAAAATAAGTTTTGTTCTAAAGGTTCAAGACACTAGAATTTATTCCAGGACATAATAATGACAGTTTTCCTCCCAGAAATTATAGAATGAGGATTAGATGTACTTTTTTTTTACCATGTCAACATTCACATGATGTTCCCCAAAAGCATATGAAGAGATTATGACCATGAATGCATCAAATTTTCTTAACATTCTTTTTCCATTCAAGTATTATGCAGCAGAGATATAAGTCCTCTTTCCCATAGACCATGCCACCTGGCTGCTGTATTTCCTAACAAACTATAATTTAAGGACAAACAGAAAACAGGAGAGAGAAACATACAGGGACTAATAAAGTCAATTGAGAAAAATAAAAATAAAAATCAGGATGTGAGAGATGTTGGAAAAATATTGAGTGTGATCTAGAAGTTGAGAAGGAGAATCCTAGTGCTAATACCAAGAGATCCATTAAAATTGCCTTTATGATCCCCTATCCCTAATCCTAACTCTAACCCCTGCAGCATTACCCAGCCTGTCTCTCTAGCTACCCCCTCTTCTTGTTTCTGACGCCTGTCCTAGGCTTCTCTGGATTACTACCATTCCTTCTGAAATCCTCTTCCCTTTCATGTTCATTTTATTCCACTCCATCTCTCTTTTTTTATGTACTCCACAAGGCTCACCCTTAAAGAAATCCTCACTGCCCCCTCCAATCAAGTGTCATATCTCTGTTCTCCAAATAACCAGAGATGTTTATTCACACCATGCTTTCAACACTTGATGTACTGTCTTATTTTATCCAAAAATATTTACTGAACACAGACTATGTGTTGCACAATGTTTTAGGTGCTATTATACTCTGACTTCATGGAATTTATCATTATTTTTATCTTGTGTCCCTGAAAGTTGCCCAAAGCAGGTATAGCTTCAGTCATGTTTAGATCTTCTACATGCCCACTCTACATAGAAGAGGCTTAGTTAAGTCAACCTTAGATCAACTGGAATGTAATTCTAAGAGTAAAAATTTCTGCTTTCTTCAAGTACTCTATTTATTAATCCTTGGTTCTCTTAATATGAGTCATTCTCCACCTCTAGAGGGAGAGTTTTTTCTTTGCTAGGTGAGCTAGCGGGTTCAATATGTACTGGGGATATTGAGACCTTTCTGGCTACAGCATTGTTGTAAAGTTCTACAGATTGGTTTCTGGGATTTTGTGAAACTATTAAAATAATGTATTCATTTGTCTTATTTTCCATAGATCTCTAAGGTCTCTATAATTCCCTAACATTAAATAATGTAACAAAGGAAAGTTGTTCTTAGTTCTGAAGGGAAAAAAGTACTGGATTAGTACATTATCATTTGACCCCACTTAGGAGTTTCTCTGGAACATTATCTTCCAGACAGAGATTCTAATCTACCCCTGACCAGTGAAAATACAGTGGAATAGGTATTAGGAAAATACAGTGAAAAAGGTATTAGTTGACTGTAATCCCTGGAATTATAGATACCATTTATAGATTATAGATTATATCCCTGGAATTATAGATACCATTTCCATAAAGTTCACTCTAACGGCCTTGGTTTTGGACAGTGTGCCTGTTAGACTCTCAATAAGTAGGCATTTAATATATGAATGAATAAAAGGATAACAAAGTCCAAGTTCAGCAAACAGTGGTGAGATTATCCTGGAATGAGATTATCAACCAGCACACAGCACCCTTGGCCTGATTTCAACTTCTCCACAATGATGATATGTGCTGATAGTCCTCCATGCATCACCTCTTCACCATGTGTCTGTCTCCTGTCTAGAAGGTTGCCATGAATGAACAAACTTCACTCTTTTCAGTCAGTCGCATTGTTCCCTGTGCAGAGCGGGGCACACAGAGATGGGCTAAAAGGAGCAGAGGAAAATTGATCTTTCAAGGGTGTGTGTGGCCCTGCTCTTCCACCATCTCTCAGCCCCTTAACATCCTGAATCACATCAGCTGTGTCTTTCTCATAGTGTGAATCTTCTTCAAGGAAGATTTTTTTTTTTAATTATATTTCCCCCTGTCTCTAAAAACAATGCCTATTCACAAAAACACAGAAAGAATTTAGAAAAGACAGAGGGTACCAAAAAACAAAATTAAATAATAAAATTAAAATAACCGTTATATGCCAGAGTGCATGTAATGGAGGTAACCAAGGTTGGCCTCTTTCATCTTTTCTTATGAATATAAATGAACATTCACCTAACAATACAACCCTGATTCTGAGACTGCCCTCAAATCCTTAATCTAAACTTCTAAAATTTATAATATATAAACTCATGATTTCTAGCCATTTGACTTTAGCTTGTTAGTGAGAAAAATATTGGGGAAATTGAGTTTGAGGTTAAGAATCTCTATTTCCCACAGACGCCTTTCTCACAAAAGTTTTTATACGTTTCCAGATCAATGAGTGAATATTTTGATAATCTTATTTCCTTCAATTTAAGAAACCAATTCTTGATAATGGGGTATGAACCTGAATGGCACCAGGGAATCAAGTAGGTGCATCTCACTGGGTGAGATATAATCTCACTTCTCCAAAGCCATGATACCAAATTCATTTTGATGGTCACATGCATGTTCCGCCCTTTGTGAGAGAATGTCATTCCAGCAGGAATAAAACACATGCTTCCTTTGCTTCATTTTTTAAATTATTGTTTCTTGCATATAATTTTTTCTTAGAGAAAATTTTCCAAGTTCATCTAGCCAAAGTATGACAGACTATCTTGGCTACTGTAGGCATATCTACAATAGTAACATGAACAGCTTTCTGAACTTAAAGTAAGTGATGTCTTCTAATCTATTAGAAAATATTCCCCACAGATTTAAAGGAAAATCCACTGCCTAGAAGGATTGCTGAGGGTTGCATGATCATCTCTTAGAGAAAGAGGACAGATCGAACTCACTGGATTTCTTCAAAGGCAAATGCTATGGTTTTGATCTGGAATGTCCCCCAATGCCTCATGTATAAATAGGCAATGACCGAATCACAACATATCTGACCTCATCATTAATCATAATAGCTGTGTGTTCTACTGAGAGGTAGAATCCAGTTGGAGTAAGTAGATCACTGGGGGCATGCCCCGGAAGGGTTTATTTTCTTCCAGATTAATTCATATCTCTTTCTTTCTCTCTCTCTCTATCTCTCTCTCTCTCTCTCTCTCTCTCCCCCCCCCATCCCAGATGTCATGAGCTAAGCACCTTTCCTCTTTGATCCCTTCTCCCTTATCTCAGACCCCAAGTAATAGTGTCATGCAAACACGAACTGAACCCTTTGAAACTATGAAACAAAATAAAACTTTTCTCCTCTAAGCTGTTCTTATTAGGTATTTGTGTCATAGCAACAAAAAGCTGACTAACACAGCAAAGTATTTGGAAATTCAGATAATCCTAGGACATTGGGATTAATACCAGATAAGAGAATAACTAGTGAAATGGGTGGTGTTTCCATTGATTCTAACGATGGGTCATAATTCATTAACAAAGACAGCTTATTAACAAAGACAGCTTATTAACAAAAATGTTGATGTGAGTTGTGGAGAAAATTGGTAAGTTGTAACTAAACAGGGTCACTGATTTCTTCTGAGCATAAAAAAATTGAAATATTTTAGAAAGATCCAAATAAAATAGCTAAATGACCAGGCTATCCAGAAGATACATGATCTCCACCACCCATGAGAGAAATACAAAATAAAAATGGTCAATACTGAGTTATGTGAATTCTAATATACAAGAAGGTGTTTAAAACAATAGTGCACAAATAATACTCATTTGGCTTTGCCTTTTGAATTATCCCTTAACAAAAATTTCCACTTGTCAATTTTTAAAATGAAATTTGCAATTACTAAGACCTTTATAAGAAGTTGCTTCTCATCATGCCTGGCATAAGAAACAGTCAATAAATTTGGTGGTTTTTTTTTTTTTTTTTGGTTAACCAATTGTTGTTATAGTAAAAGGAAAAATCAATGTCATATTTCCATGAATAATTCATTTCTAGGTTACAGAATCCAGTGTATTATATCATTTAGGGTTTCTCTCACCTGCATCAAGTAACTTCTAAAACTAAATTGTCTTAAAGAGCAAGCAGGAAGTCTTAAAATATTTTAAGAAATCTTGGCATTTACTTATGTAACTCCCTTTAGCTGTTTTATTCTCCAACAATTTTATTGACCTGAGGTGATACTTCTGGTTCTATAGATGTTAATGTATACTATGACCAAAAGCCCAGACTATTGTCAATTACCATAGTCATCATCAAAGAAAGTAAACACTCCAGTGCAAAACTCTTTTGTTTATTCCATCTATCATTTCTCTCACTTGTATCTTCTGGTGTTAGAAGTCTAGCAGATAACAAAATCTCCCTTACTCTTATACATGCTCAGTTGTTTCAAATGGTCACTCAACATGACCCATAGCAAAGCCAGTCTACTGGTGCCCATTGTTGGTGTTTTTCACAAGAGAAGCATGAATATGTATAGATTTTACTCCTTCCAGGTAAGCATTGGCATCATGCAAACTACACATGGCTCCCTGCTTCAAGCTTCTCTTAGAAACTGCTTTGGTCATCTATGAATTGGTGTCCTAGAGCTAATCACTGATAGTTGTAACTCAGCTACTGGACGGCTTTGTGTTTCAATTTGACTTCCACTAGAGTTAGGCAGAATGGCATGCACTTGATGAAAATAGCATGTTCTTGATGAAAGGGAGGTGTTAGAGTTTTAGTAAAAGGTGTCCCCCGCACAGCTTCTGTGCTGATACAGGAATGTTCTAAGATGAAATGGTATGAGAGCTAATCCATCTATCCTATTTCGAATGGACAGACTGGGATGTAGCTGTAGACCATTGGGCCTGGCTGGATGAGGTGGATCACTGCGGGCAAGCCCTGGGAGAGTGCATCTACTTTGCTGCCCCATCTCTCTCTCTCTCTCTGTCTCTCTCTGTCTCTCCCTCTCTCTCTCCCCCCTTCCTGCCTACCATGAAATTAAATGAGCAGATTTTCTCTGCTAGGCCTCCAGCCATGAAGCTTTTCTCTACTTCCCTTTGGCCATGATGTACCACCTCACCCCAGGCCCAGAGCAATGAAATCAGCCATCTATACACTGAATCTCTGAAACCATGAGCCCAAAATAAACTTTCCTAGTCTAAGTTGACCTTGCTGGATATTTTGATGATAGTGATGCAAAGCTGACTAACACAGAGGATGAGGACTGATGAAGAATTATCAAGGCATCCAAATGCTCACTGAGTTCCTGCCCTGTGCTTAGTAGTAGAGGTACAAGGAAAACAGCTCTTTCCTTCAAGGTTTGTACAATTTAGTTGAGAAGATGAGTATAAACCTCGTAAACTAATGCAGGATATAAGATTTTATCCTTATGAGTGAATCTGGATGACACAAAAAGCAGGAGAAAGGAGAACAGAAAGTTTAAACGGAGGTTTCAATAACAGGGGAAATTCATGCAAGTTGTTGAACTTGTTTCAAGTTGGAAACGAACAGCAGGGATACCTGGACATGTGAACGTTGGAGTGGGAAGTGAGGATGCTGACCCATATGGAGCAGTTGGACCATGTGGAAGACAGTGGGATAACGGATAATGGAAACACCACCCATTTCACTAGTTATTCTCAGTGCAGCTGGAAGTAAAGACTCACTAGAGATTCTGAGCTGGGGAATAGCCTGACAATATAAAATAGCTGAAAACACAAAATAGCAATCAGTTTAGAGCTTTTCCCATGGGCACAGAGAACTGGGGATTAATTCAGCTATGACAGATCAAATATTTTCCACAGACTCTGAAGTATACCAAAGATCTCTGATTCACAGCCCTCTATATCCCGGCATCTAGTGAAACCATATGTGCCAGTCCCAGTCATGAGAAAGGACTCAATGAGAAACAAGTCTTTAATCAAAGAGAAAGTTGTGGGTATCTAAAACAAATAATAGGGGTTATAATAATACCCAAATTAGACACATTTGAATTGGTGAAATTATGCAAAAACAGAATTTGTTTAATTTGAGATAATTAATCCTGAGAAGACCAACTTTTGCCTTTGTGAAAAGCACATTAGTTAAAAACACTGACTTGAGAATTAGAGCAGCCAGGTTTGGATCCCAGTTCTGCCACTTATTAGTTCTATGACTCGGATAAATTTCTTAATCTCTCTGGACCTCAGTTCCCCAGTTATAATACCTACCTTATGGGCATAATAATTAAAGTTTGTAAAACACTTAAAACAGTAAAAATTAAGGACATAATATGTGCTATATAAATACTGTTAAAATAAATAAGAAGAAATTAATATGGAGAAAGCAGAATTTTCCTAATCATATTAAATTATCATAAGGGTTTATTCAACCCATTGAAAAGATGCAAATATTTTAAGGATTTTGGAGCCTGGTCTAAGCAATCTATCTCAGTATGTGTGGATGGGGGGGGGTTAATACAGGTTTTGCCTCCCCTCCCCCAGGGAATTTGGCAATGACTGGAGATATTTTTGGCTGTCACAACTGCAAAGTAAAGGCATGGGGACAGGGGGAGCTATTGTCATCTAGTAAAGAGACTAGGGATACTTCTAAGCATCCTCTATTATGTAGAGCAGCTCCCACATAATAGTGAATTATCCTGCCTGAAGCATTAACAGTGTTAGTGCTCAGAACCTCTGGATTATGACATGTATATGTTATTGTTCTTCTTCAAAAGCAGCAAAGTAAGGATGGAAGGAATGTCCTGAATCCATCCCTTATTGCATTTTTTGTACTCTGCATTCCTCTGTTAACCCATTTTTAACTGCAGTCATGATTAAGGTGTCCTATTGCAAACTTCAAATCATGACATAGTGCATTAGGAAGGAAAATCAGGGATTTTTTTTTCAATAAGTATAACACTCTGTGCAAGCATCATCACTGTGTCCATTCTGTAGCCAAAAAGAGCATGTGGTCAAGGGGGTGGAATCCCTTCCCTCAGGGAACATTCTCCTTGGTTGAGGAACCAAGAGCCACACTTGGGAAATCATTATGAAGTCTCATGCAACTGTATATGAGAAAGACTCCAGACACAAGTGTCCAGGCCTATACTAGAAAGGAGAAATGAGCTGAGCAGAGCTGCAGCTTCTATAAAGCCTTCACAGAGGCATCAAGTCCAAGTTGAACTTGAGACATATGAATTGGACTTTGATGGATGAGGAATAGGCATTCTCCTGGATGATAACAGATTAACCAAACCACAGGGGTGAGAATATTTATCCAGAGAACAATGAGGAAAATACTCCCCCAGGGGGAGGGGGAAGTAGTTCTGAGGCTGAGTGTGGGGAAGATTGGTGAGAATAGGAAATAAATTTGGATAAGGATGGCGCCCAGGAAGGCACTTAAGTCTCTTCCTGAAGGTTGTGAGAAATATATGCTCAAGGGCTTCATGCATGGAGACAACGAAAGGAAACGGTGTTAATACATCTGGGCTGCATCAGCATGAAGGTGGATTTCATCCAGGAAAGCCCAGGGGGGAATCCTGCATCCTGCCCTCTCTAAAAGGGAAGAAAAGGGCCTTCTGCCCTGGAGACCACTGCATATGGCACAAGCTGCTAAGCCGGTTGTGATTCCTGGGAAAGGTGTTGTTTAACCTAGCAACAGTTTTAAGTTTGTACACATTTGCATGCCGAGATGTGCTTCCACACAGTGCCATTTACAAACACCACCGCGAGCCCAGCCTTTAGCTTGGGGTGGGTATTCATGTTTACTTAGCTATCTGGGTTTCTTTTTTCTTTTTTTTTTTCTTTTGGTTACTAAATTATACATGTAAATCAATATGTATCTTGAATTTACATACCAAATGCAAATGGTGCGACTGTCGCTTTTTCTCCTGTTCCATATTTGTTCTCTGCAGAATGAATACCATATGCACCTTCGGTGAATCACTCTGGGCCTTTGCCCTTCCCACTTCTCAGAAAATTATCATGGAAGAAATGGGAGAAGAGTTCTGCCGGGCATTTCAAGCAGCCAAGCAGTGAGGCCTTATTGCACAATAGCCTGACAGTTCAGAATCGGGCAGTTACCCTACATAGAGGAAATCATGGCTCTTGTCATACACAGCTACCATTGGTGACTACCTGGTTCATGGTAGCTGCTGTGAACTGGAGAAAGAATGTCTCAGTTAAAGAAATGTTTAAAAAGAAAAATAAACCTGCTGGGAAATGGGGAACAAACTAGGCCCCAAAGCCTAAGAGCTGCCTGGTGCCAGCCCCATGTGCCACATGTACCATAGTCAAGATGGAGCACTCAGGCCATTATCACTAGGAGCTACCTATTCGGCAGTGCTCCAGTTGCCCTTGTCAAGGATAAACCCTGGCACTCCTAGGCGATTGGCAGTATTTATCTGTAGTCCTAACCTCCTCATTCTATGTTTTTCGTTTCCTTGGCTGACCCGAGGTCCTTCCAGGATCTGTAACTCCAGCTATCCTATCTGGGCAGGGCCTGGGGCCTTTCTCTTCCTCTAGTCCATCCACACTGACTAGCAGACAGCATGGCTCATTTACTCTACTCAGAAATTCTCCCTAGGAAACCCTGCCTCATCATTCATAAAAAAAAGAATCAAATAGACTCCAAGAATGATTTCTGGGGATATTTTGGAGCAGAAAAGAAAATTAGCTTCCTCCATTACCCTCTTCTAATTCCACCTCTAAAATTTCATCCTGCTATTTCTAGCATTGTCTTTCTTCACGTAAAATAATTTCTAGTATTAACTGCATGAAATGGGCAAGATTAATTCTGAGATATTTTTAAAATAAATTTAATTTTGATTCTTTCTACCAAATCTCATTCTCTCTCTTCTCTCTTTTTTTTTCTTGCCAGTTCAGCACATTTCCCATTAAGAGCTATCAAATTCAATCAAAGTACTCAATTCTCATGGTTCAACTTTCCTGAAATTTGGTGCTCTTCTCTCCTTCTCAATGAACTTTGCTAACTACATGCATAGAGTTGTCATTCAACCTTAGTTACATCAAACAGATGCATTTCAAGTTGTTAATATCTAAGACAGGAGCAATAAGACCTTAATCATTTCCAAATGGAAACATAGTTCTCTGATCATTGACAGCCATGCTGTGTCAGCAGGATAGATTCTCCCATTATCCCATCCAACTGGTAGGAAGCCCTCCATTTCTTTTATGGTGACCCTCTCCAACTCCTCACCTACTGAAGGGGTACTTAGGAATCCAATTATATTTACAGTACAATAGCTAATTCCTTTTTTGTCCTCTACATTATTTTATTGGTGTATTATTGTTGCATATATGGATGGGATTTGTTGTTACATATTTGTACATGCACACTATATATATAAATGTGTGTGTGTGTGTGTGTGTGTGTGTTGGCATCAGGGATGGAACCTAGAGCCACTCAACCACTGAGTGACATCCCAAATCCTTTTATTAATTCTTTATTTTGAGACAGGGTCTTGCTAAGTTGCCGAGGCTGGCTTTGAATTTGTGATCCTCCTGCCTCAGATTCCTGAGCTGCTGGGATTACAGGCATGTGCACCATGCCTGGCCCAACAGCTTACTTCAAAACACTGAAACATTTCATAATTCTTTCCACTACCTTCAAGGATGAGAGTTAATCTTCAGAATACCCTAAAATAACTTGAGCTGTGTTTAATTTACTTCCTCCATACCCACATGCACATATATCACTTTTTTTTTGTACTAGGAGAGAAAGCAAACCAATGTACACTGTAATGGAACCACTAATGAGCTGATGCTATCTACTGGCCTCTTTAAAATGCTGTTTCCTTCCTGTTTTGCATTTGTTAGGATATAAGTTTAAATCACATATGCGTTCCCAACTCTCCTCTTCACCCCTCCTCTCTCTCTTTCTTTCATTTTGTAGTCCAAGAATCACATTCCCTTAGGCATCAACAGATTCACACTCTCACCTGCATATACACACCTGTACACACCTGCACAAAGACCATGCTGTAGAATCACCTAATTTCACATTCTTGCAAGAAGGTAACTTGTGTGCATACACACATCCTCTTTCCATCTGCGAACATGTATTGTCCTATTTGCAAGTAATTTAAACTTTCAATTTTTGATATTTAGCAGTCTTTGTTTCCTAGGAACTCTTTATTTCGTAAAAGGTAGCATTTTATATGGATTGCTTTATATATTCGTTTAAATAAAATCTGCAGTGTCTGCTGAGGGTACATGCATACAGCTTCCTAATTTGAAAGAGGAAGAGTTGATGATGTGTTGAGGAGAATGGGTAATATTTTATGTATAGGGAAATTATACGTCCAGTTCCCCGGGACAGGCCTTGGCAACTGTTGTCCATTATTGTTATTGTAGTATGATCCTTTGTACTCTCAATTGTTTTCTGGCTTGGGCCATGAATTATATGGTCATCATTATGCCCAGCACTTATGCACAGTGTAATTATAGTTGCTGATGAAATGTGTTTACTGAAAAAGTAGAATGCACAAAGATGAAGATCCTCTAGATTTTTGTAAGAGTAGAAGGGACATTTCAGAAAGGCCAACTCTGGTCCTAATTGTGGAGTAAGACAGAAATCCCTGTCCGGAACACCCAACATCTATCCTTGTCGAAGCCATTTTTTACCTCTGCCAATAATCTCTTCTCACTCAGAGTCTTCGTGTTGTTGCCTGACTTTTCTACCCAGTCTCCAACTATAGTCTACTAGAACAACGTAGTGAAAGATTCTTGGCTCTAACATCCTATGCTCAACTAGTATAGGAGACTTTTCCAAATTCAGACTGCCAGTAAATGAGAGACTAAAGATTAAGATCTAAGACTCTAAACCCCAGGCTTAGTGGTTGTTCTTTGCATCTTATGAGTATTTAATCTTAAGGGAGTTCTCCCAGGTTATAAACCATAAGATGGTACCTTCTGGATTTGACCACTCTGGTACTTCTTCATTGTCTCTTCTGATAAGTATCACAAGTTCAGTAAGAGTCTATTGTGTAAGACCATTGGACCTTGGGATAGAGAGTATATGTGTGTGCAGCTGGGTATGTGTTGTTGGGTGAGACAGGGTCTTAGCAAGACCCTGTCTCAAAATAAATTATGCACCCAGCGGGATGCATAATGGAAGAACAGAATTTTTACTCTCCAAGGACCAGCTCACACAACTCCTTTGCCTCTGGCCATTCAGCCTGCTGGAAGCTCATAGTTCATTAAGCTCAAAGCACTTTTGGTCTGTAGCTCTCATTTGACAATGAGCACAGGATCTAGTGACATCTCTTATCTTTGTCATTTTTCATGTGTTAATGTGTCTCTCCAGCTAGACTCTAAGCTCTTCAAGAGCAGGGGCACCATCACATTTTCATCACTTACCCAAAATCTAGAAATGCAGAAATTGATGAATGGCTTCTGACGGATGACCATTCCCAAACATTGGGAAGAAACCTTAAAATTGCACACATCAAGATAACTCTGAACAGTTCCAATAAAATGGCAATATTGCCTCAGTATTCATTTTAGCCATAGAATATTTGTCATGGAATATGTGTTTCTCTTTTAGAAACTCATCATTATTGAGTTCATTGGATATCAGAGGTAGAAAGAACTCTACTGACAACCTAACTCAGAAGCTCTGCTTCATGGATGAACAGGCTGACTAACATGAATTGACTTGCTTAAGGTTGTTACACCATGAATTGGGGGTAGGGTTGGATCCTAGAATGTGCACAAAGGTCCCCTCCTGTCTTCTTCTCTGCAAGCCACAACCAGCCTTCAAGAAAGAGTCTCTGAGACAGAATATCAGTTTCCTAGCCAAAGAGTTTTTGATTTGGCTGTGAAATAGAGAAATGTGCTCACTTAATATCATTTCTTGACTTTTTTTTTCTTATGATTTTAGAATTTTTTTTTCCTTGAAGTCATCTCCAGACATGTAATCTCCCAAACTGCTTGTCTACAATCACTCTCTGTTCTCCACAGGAGGGAATCATCTATGGAGCAACTGCCAAAAATCAGGAGCATTCTTCACAATACATCTCTACCAGGCTGGACCTCTGGACCCCTGTCCCATAATTCTTACTTAACTCCCGTTCAAGTTCTGCTGCATCTTTCTATGGTCACTTGGCATTGCTCAGCAATGGATCTGTGAGCAGTTAGTCTCTGCCCCCGACTTCTTCTTTCCTCTCTGTTTCCTCCCGCTCCCCTCTACGCAGTCTTTGGTGCTGAAATGCACCAGACCCTACCGGGGTTCAATATTTTCACAGCAAAGTCCTCCTCTCCAACCTTTGACCTTATAATAAGGCCTTCCCCACCTCATCCAGGAGCAGCTTCATTAAGTCCTCCAAGACTCAGTGAAGGTCCTGCTTTTCTGCCAAGAAGCTACTTCCAGGGCATCTTTATAAATAAATGAAATTGAATGTCCGACTTTTTCTTATTTGCTTAGTGGCTTTATATGACATTTAATGGAAACCCTCCTGATATATTATTTGTAGCAGGTTCCTCGTGGTATATGGGGGTCACTATTTTATAAAAACAATTTGGATTATCAATCTAGAGTTTCCTATCAAAACCCTGTCTTACAATATCATACTCGGGGTGAAATCAGATTAAACTTTGACTTACAATGCCTCAGGAATATGGTTTGCATACAACTTTTATTTTCTGTAACATATGCTATTGCAGCACAAAAAAAAAATCATGACATGAGCCAGCACTCTGGGCAGGTGAGATATGAAATTTAAAATTTAACCAGAAACAAAAAGTAAAATGGCATTGTATTAAGAAGAGAAAGGAAGGAAGGAGAGTTGTTTGTTTCAAATTAACCATTCGTGATGACAGAGTAAAAGGACAGATTAAACTTTGACAAGGGGCCTAGTCTGTCTTCACAAAGTCCCCTGGGGTTTCCCTCAATAATGGAGAATCCCCAGTTATGCCCTTCATTCCAGCCTCTATCCCCTTGAGCTGTGACCCACACACAACCACACAGTACACATCCAGCCTTGCTCCTGGTTCTTCTTACTCTAAGAATATCATATCACTCCTTTTCCTTTTCCCTTCATATTACTTCCTCGATTTCTCTTTTCAGCCCTCTCCCCACCCCCCCAATTTCTGTTGGAAGTGGATTTTCTAAGCAGCTTCTTGGCAGAAAAGCAGGACCTTGAGTCTTGGAGGACTTAGTCAAGCTGCTCCTGGGTGAGGTGGGGAAGACCTTATTGTAAGGTCAAGGGCTGTGGATTTTCTAAACAACTGAGTCGAAAGCCCTTTATCCCTCTTACACCTTCCCCCCAATATCCTAACTTTCTCCTGGGCTTCTTGCCAGTACTTCAGCTTGCTGGGAACAAGAAATTCCCAGTATGGCAAACCCATTTTGAATAGCACCCGGCCCCTCCGTCCAGTCAATCAGCTGGGAAGGGCGAAGCATCTGTGGCTGCTTCTTGGTCCTTGGACCATGAAATGCTCCTCATTGTACTGCTCCCCTGTAGGAGTGAGTGGGCTGTGACATGGGGAAACTCTGCCCTCGAAGGGCTTACCACCCAGGTAGAGAAAGGCCACATATACGTGGAAGGAAATAGAGACTATGAAGGAGAAGAGTCACTTCTGTGGTTTGGAAATGATTTTTGCCCCCAGAGGATCATGTGGTAGAAGTGTGGTCGCAAACAGTATGGAGAGATGGTGGATCTTTAAGAAGTGGGGTCCAGGGGAAGGTAAGTAGGTCATAGAAGGACCACCTCCAGAAGGAGTTCATTCCTTTTCAGGGGAGTGAGCCAGGCCTCCTCAGATTGAGTAACCACAAAACCTGTTCTGATAAAGTGAGCTCAGCTTTCTCAGCTCCCTCCTTTGCTTTCACTCCCAGGCACATGCTATCCTTATACACACAGCTGCTTATCTGCCATGCTGTCATGTAGCCAGAAGGCCTCACCAGACACCAGGACAGTGCTATTGGGACTTCTGAGCCAGCAGAACTATAAGCTAAACAAACCTCATTTCTTTATAAAGCAACAAGCCTAAGGATGTTGGTTATAGCAACACAAAACAAAACTAAGTCCTTGAAGGTCCATCATCATATAAGGAATGGGTGTTTAAAATGGAGAGAAGCAGCTGGTCTGCATAAGGAAATGGCAGGAAAGCCTGGGTGGAGATGGGGGCTTTAGGGACACTGGTTCTCAGTACAGGTGACATGCTCATCTGTCTAGAAAGTGAGGTAGAGTCTGGCTGCAGTGCCCTCCAGGCAGCCTCCTCCTTGGGCCACCTGGCAGTTTTAGGAAAGCAATGAAGCTACAACAGCCACGTACAGTCAGAAGGAGGTTTGGGGGTTAATGAGTTTTGTTAGCGTGTTACTTTAATTGCTGTCGTTAGTTCTGTACATACGCCTAGAGGCTTGCAGTGAATGCATTTTATTATTAATATTAAGCATTTTGTACAGCACTTTCTGTTTGCAAAGTGCTTTACAATCATTAATTAGTTATTCCTCCTGACACTCCAGCGAGGTGATCCGGGCCTCATTCACTCCCCCTGCTTGGTGATAAACGACAGCCCCAGTGTGTTGAGGTTAAGTGACTTGGCCAAGGTCACCAGGGCATTGGCGGGGGAAAGGCTAGGATTAGAATTCCCCTGCTGCCCTTCAGGCGGAGGTCCATGTTGCTGGAAGCAGCAGCTTCCCTGGACAATGCACATAAAAAAAAAAATGTTACAATAAATAAATAAATGGAGCCAGAGGCAGAAAAAAAAAAATGGTTAGTAGGCCTCATGGCTAAGGCCTGGGGACACCTCTGTCACAGTGGCAGGAACTAGAAAGTGCTGAGAGAAGACCAAAAGAGAGCTCCCTTAGTAACCTAACCTTCCACGTTCTCCTAGCCAGCTCTAACGTGTCCTCCTGGAGATCCTCGCTGTCCTTGTTGCTGGCTCCTCGGAGGAGCCCGTTTCCTTTGTACGTTTCTTCTTAACTCTGAAGGCATTTACTGCCCCAAAGGGCTCCGAGATGTATAATAACGCGGTGATGCCCGGAAGAGCACCGTGTCAATTTAATTTGAACCAATTTGACAAGTCTGATACACTTTGGGGACAGCAGCCCACCGCGCGGACCGCAGCGGCTTCTCTTGTTAGGTTCTCACCTGCGCTATTTCTCCTGGAGGTAATTACCTTAGATCAAGAGACCGATTGTAAACGCGTTAGGTTTTGCTGACAGCACAGAGCTGGGGGGGAAGCAGGACTCCCGTTTGACAGGCAAGGAAAATGCAACACGATGTGCCTCCCTCTCCTTAAGCGGCTCTGAGGCAAATGCAATTCGGTATTGACAAACGCACATTAATGCCATTGGCCAGGGAGAGGGGCGCGCAGGAAAGTGCTGACCTGCAGAAGAAACATTTTCTAAAGGTGTCTCCCCCGGGCCACACTGCTGGAAACATCCAGAGAGTCTCATGGAGCCCAGAGCCTCTGGGAGATGTCTTTCTATTTTAAAAGAACGCATCCGTTTATGAAAGAATTGCCCCCTCCCACCTCTTTCCCCACACCTGCCCACGCCCACTCCCTAGTGTCGCTGCCAATTGGAGAAGCTCCTGAGACATTTTCCAGGGATTAGTGATCAAAGCCGACATCCTGTAAGGAAATAGAGTTTTTTTTTCTAAAAACGGGAGTACTCAATTTAAATCCCCTTATGGCAGATGTTTTTTTTTTTGTTTGTTTGTTTTTTGTTTTTAAAAAAAAAAAAAAAAAAAAAAAAAAAAGCAAAACCTGTTTTGCCTCAATCTGGGCAGGACAAGCCCAGACTTGATTCATGTTCATTACTCTCTCGCAGTCTTCCTTTCAGATGTGAGAGGGGATCATGATTGTTCAGTTTGTAGCACAATTTCTCACTCCATTTTGATGATATTTCCAGAAAAGAAGAAGGAAAAAAAAATGTCACAGGACCAGATGGGCCCCCTTCCTTCGCGACGCCCAAAGTTAGCTTTTACCTTGGAACAGAAGAAAACACCACCACGGACGGCGGCGGCTTGGCATTCTTCACAACATTTCTTTTTGGGGTTTGTTTACCTGTTTGGCGTGATCTTTCCGCGTGCTAAAAGGTGCACATCCTAAGGAAACACTCACTACCCTGCACTGGAGTGTCAGGTAGCTAGAGGCATCACACTGTTCTCAGGGAAAACTTACCGTGGAGGTGAGAAAAAGAAAAAAAACAGATTTAGAAATCACAGTTCTGCTTAGCAGAACTAGACATGGGTCAGATGCCAACAGAAAGATTCTGAGCATTACAGGAACTTGTGGGTCAGCAATAAGAGGAAACCTCTGGAAACTCATGGGGGAAGACACAGTTGAGCAAGGCCCTAAAGAACCAGTGGAGCAAACCTACACACATTCATGAGCAGAAAGCTGGTTTCATGTTTTTGTCATCTGACCTAGAATTTCTCCCCAGTGCTCTTTGAATTCTGTTCCAGTGCCCTCAAAGTTCTGGATGCTGGAGAAGAACTCAGTGTGGGGTCTACTTGGTTCAAGGTAAAGGCATCTCAAGGATCAGTGGGAGGGGTATGAGTGGTTTTCATGCTCAGGCCCTATTTCCTGAACACAAAGATCTAGAGTTCTTCCAGGGGACTTTTTGTTTTCTTTTTTTTTTTTTCCTGATGAATTTCTAAATCCCTGTGTCAGCCCCCTCAAAGCTCCCACAGATCCCCCCCCAGGCTCTTGGAGGAGGACAAGTCGTGATTTCTTCCTGGAGAGTGCCTGCTCATCCCAAGAGCCCCTGGCAGGCAGCAGTTTCTCCCACTTGTTTTTCCTCCTCCCTCCGACAGTCAGGACACTGTAGATCTCTAATCAGCTTTTCAAGGTGACGCTAGCTCACTGTACACACTCTTTTTTGCATGCCAGAGTATCATTTGTTTGAGTAGTCCTCGGTATAATAATATGGGAATAATATATAGTATTAATTAAACGCCTGTTGTTATTGTGTGTAATGCACTATGTTGGATGTATTGCACATTACCCCACAGAATCCCATAACAGTCCTGTGAAGCAGGTACGTCTATTATCCCCATGTTTAACATGAATAACCTCAGGCTTTGAGAGGTTGCTAAGAATTTCAAGATTACACAACCAGTAATTGGCTGCGCTGAGGTTGAAAGCATCTCCGGCTGACTCAGAGTTTTCTGTTCTAATCTCTACCTCCCTGCAGGAACACAAGATGACAGTTAGAGAATGTGTGGCAAAGTGTTGTTCTTCCCGTCTCAACTCTTTTTAACAAAGATCAAGCTCGGAGTTAAGGGGAAGGTTAAGGGAAGTTAAGGGAAATATAAAGAATCAAGAGAGATTTCAAAACTTTTGTGTACCTTTGGCTCATGGGAGAATCATTCCATGGCTATTTATTCATTTTTTTTTTTGGAATAGCAGCATCTTGTTAAAGATGTTCACTTATAGGGTGTCTCAGTTATATGGCTTATGGTGAGTTGCCCTGAGCTTTCTGGAGAGATTAAACACAGAATCAGAAAGCTTAAGATGGAGGGGTTACCTTGAGTACCTCACACACATACAGCTGAACATCTGGGGCCTAAGGAAAAAAAGAAATGAAGAACTATGCTCAAGGGAGCCCAGCAGACAGGTAACAGAGCTTACATCTTTCTCTTCCAATCCAGTTTTCTGGAAACAAAAAGGATACTTTTTTATTCTCATAGCACCAAACTTCTATACATTTCCATGGTAAGATGGTTCTGAAGACTGGTCATCTGGTTCTATCCTGCCCAGGTAAACTGTATTGTTGAAATTGGTTGAATCTGCACTGTAGAATGAAAATACTATTTATGTTCAGTCTCCATTAGCCTAACCCAAATCTAGGGCATCCTAAAGTGTGGCAGGAGAGCTGATAGTATATTACTTTTAACATTTTGAAGTTGTCTTTGATGACATGTATGTCTATGTTTCTAGATTTTAGGGACTCCCATAATAAGTATTCCTTATTGAAATTTATTTTATTAAAGGTGAAGGAAAACTGAAATGTAATAAAATGCACTAATCTGGAGTAAGAGGAATTTTTTTTTTAATTTTTTATTGTGGTTGTTCAAAACATTACAAATTTCTTGACATATCATATTCCACACTTTGATTCAAGTGGGTTATGAACTCCCACCTTCACCCCATACACAGATTACAGAATCACATCAGTTACACATCCATTGATTTAAATATTGCCATACTAGTGTCTGTTGTGCTCCGATGCCTTTCCCATCCTCC
>NW_025999990.1:28298664-28303260 GCF_001458135.2 Marmota marmota marmota
TGGGAGAAGGATCTGCTCTGCCCCTACTCCAGTTGGGGTGACATGTGTACCACACTGGCAGGCCACTGGGCCTGACCCGCCAGGCTGTCACAGGTCTGTTTACCTTGCAAGCGCGAACGGTGTCTCTTCCCTGCCCCTCCTACCACGCCCATGTACCACTGGGTCGCGGGTCTGCCCAACTTGCGGGTGCGGGAGGCGGCTCTGCTCCGCCCCCTCTCCAATTGGGGTCACGCGGTCACCATGCTGGCGAGCTGCTGGGCCTGCTCCGGGCGCTGGCGGCGGCCCGGCTCCTCCCCTCTGGCTCGACGACAAATTGAGGAGACTCGGGTGTCTGTGCCTCACCCCCCCTACCAGGAGACCAACTCTATTCATTTTTTTAAATAAATAATTATCAGTATTTTTAATTTTTTTTTGAGGTATTGGGAATTGGCAGTTTTCACTAAGTTGCTGAGGCTGGCCTCAACCTTGAGATCCTCCTGCATCAACATTCAGAAGGGCTTGGACCACAGGCCTGTGCCACCATACCTGACCAATTATCAGCTTTTGTCCTGATCACCTACCAAAACAGATCAAAGGGAACAACCACTCCCATTTTAACCTATGAGGACAATGAATTTGATAGGCATTATAATTATATTTCTAAGGCGATGATACTGATACATGGGGTGGGGGGTCAGGATACAACTCTCAGTACTGAGTCCTCATTATAATTTTTGAGAAAGTTTTTCAAATACATTTTTTTAAAATCAAACTCAAATGTTAATTTAATCTTTAGAACTATAAAGGGGCCCTTACACAAAGGGAATCATAAATTATAGGTTGCTAGAATTGCAAAGGCTCTTTTAATCTGAACCTATATTTAACAGTTGAGCTATAAGCCCTTGTGAAGTGTTATAAATGTGGCAATTAAGAGATTCTGGACCATTTAATGTGGTTGTAGCAACCTAGATTAAAATCTGTCATTAATCTATATTGTGCTTTTCCGTAGTATACCATGCTATTCCAACTACAACCAACCCAAAGTATAAAAACATGAAATCCCAAGAATCTTTGCATGTCTTAACAGGCTGAGCCATAACTAGTATGAATTGTATATCAATAGATATGTTTCTTGTCTTGATCTAATTAAAATAACTTAAATCATACTATCAACATGGTATACTTTTGAATATACATGAAAACTTTTAATAAAATCATGTATCAATAGGGATAACATAAAATACCATCACAATAATACAAATGAGAAGAGCTATATGAATTGGTCACCATACCACATAAATGGGAGACTTTATTAAGAAATACTTTGCAATTACTCACACTCTTTGTATATATCAGAGGCCCTACACATTTGTTCCTGTGAAAAAATAGCAAAAATATAACTCATACAGGTCTTCCAATTGAACTTTCTGAATAAGCTAACTTGCCCTCCATCTACTTTTAAACACTTTTGCACCATAACTGTCTCACACCATCTTCCTCAAGAATTAAGGCCCTTTAGCACAAAGTTTGAAGTATATTTTTTTCTGGAGACTTTTAAAATTCTACCATCAAGAATTTTCAATCTCTGGAATCCATAGTATTAATGTTTATGATAAAATTCATCAATATTTAGTTTCAGTGAAGAAAGGCTATAGGACTTAACTTTTCTTCTGATGTCATGTGAAATTTAAGACAGGGAATTTGTCCAGCAGATCCAATTTCAAAATCCCCACACTGAATTTAATTTAATTCAACATGTGTTTACCAAACATTGACAATATACTCAACACATTTCCTGGTACTAAGGGATATAAGAGAAACTATAGAATTTTTTGACATAAATTTATAGATTATATGAGAATAACCAAAGAATATGCTTGAAACAATAGGCAACTAGATAAAGGCGAATGCAAAATGTTAATCATGGTTAAAAAGTGTTGCCAAGGTAGTACAGAAGGAAACATCTGGGGACAGGAGGCCAGTGTGACATGCAATACTGTCATGAGATTCATACTGAATGAGCCCCTACCTTGGCCTCTGTGGTAGACAGAGGTGATTATCTATAGAAAACAACTTTCCATTATAAAGACAGGCAGGATCATGGGCAGTGTGTGGGCACAGAAAGATGTGAAACAAATTGATGTGGGAGGCCCATGGGATGGAGAAGGGAAGATCAGGTTGGAAAAGAAGTTTGGTGCATTAGAAAGATGGCCACCCACACAAACACCTTAATACATGGATCCATACAATGGAAATGGCCTTCCCTCTTCACAGGAGGAACAATGGACTCCAACTGCAACTTAGAGGGGCTGGTCAGAGCACCCTGCAGATTCTCATTGAAATATTTCTCATCAAGAAGACATTTAAAGGGATGGAGAGGGGTGCAAATGGCCAATAGAAGGACTTACTGAAATGAAAGCAGCAAAATAATTTCCCAGATTGCCAATGACTATTAAAATAGGCCATGAGGGTCCATGGTTATTACTTTAACAATTAGTTAATTTTAGCAGCAGGGAGGCCATTAGCTGACCAGCTCACTCTTCTGCCCAGCATATCCTAGCCAATGAGCTGTGATTGGGCAATAAAAATGAGATTGTGCCCAGACAATAAAATATTTAGACTTTTAATATGTTGGTGGAGATGGACCACATTTTAAAGTAACAGAGCATCATATTTTCCATTATTTATTTTTCTAAGGCCAATGTGTCTAATCATTGCCTCTGCAATTTCAGAGAAGATATAAGAAAAGCAACTGGAACAGGAAAGAGAGTGAAAAGAAACAAAAATTAATGAAATCCAAAAGGAAGTATACACACATATCCAGTGTGCTGCAATAAGTAGATAAACTTGGAGTTTGCCTCCAAAAAGCAAACAGAATATGTGTAAAATCACTGCATAAACATCAAATTAACATAATTTATAAAGAATGTAAGAATTAATGAGGAAAACATAACTTTATCTGTGAATGGTGTCTGTGGCTAATGTCTTTACCCATAAATGCCTCCCAAATGTAAGTAAATTGTGGATTTAAATTTAATCTACCAAACATATGCAAATAGCTTAAACATTCTATATGCAAGTTAATGTAAATATTGCAAAACCCCTGAAATGGAAATGAGTATGTAAAACTTTCTGCATCAACAAAGCCAACATTGATATTCCTATGTTTCTCTCAATGGAGATTTGTTTTTCTACACCAAATGATAAGTGCAAAGTAAACTTGAAACTTATACTGAGGTGAACATCCCGAGTTCTTTCTTAAAATACTTCCAGTTCCATGTACACCATAATGACCATGAAAGAATCAGTCTTCTTTCAACCATGGTATAAATTTGACATCCTTTTTTCTTATCTTATTGAGTATATTTCCCCACATTGTCTCCCTGTCCAAATCCTACCCAAACATTAAAACTTATTATGTCCATCTGGAAACATTAAGCTTCCTGCTTGTAAAAGTATTGTATTTCTCACACTATTGAAAGATTTATAGCATTCTCAATAGATTTGATTATATTCTCAAATAATTTAAGAAAGCTTTCCATTGAGGCTGAAACCTGGACTGCCCTTGAAGGATAAATATTGTTTAGATGGGGAAGAGGAGTGGTCAATGCCCTATGGATAAAAAGTAATCAGAAGAAGATCTGAGGAAGGAAGGCTGAAGACCACACGTACACTTCTCTAAGGGCAAAGGCTACTTGGCATGAAGGAGGCTGAAATATAGAGCAATGATGGGCAGATCCATCTTCCAGATGGTTCTTCAAACCATGAGATGATACTCTGCAGGTTCAGCTTTACATCTCTGGTCTAGGGGTACTCTCTACTTCAGACTAGCAGGTGGGCAGCTCTTGCTGGTGTTCATGGCATTACATCATCATGGAGTTCTTGGCACAACACTTAGCTTCAAATTTACTAGTATTCATTATTTGTTTAAAAAAAAGGAAAAAGGAAAAAAATAAAGAGGATAATTTACATTTCCTGATTCAAAGCCAGGGCCTATTCATCATCGCCTGCACATCGCTTATAAAGATGATAAATGAATGTATAGTAACTGAACCCTAAAACAAAATAATGTGTTTTTCTTAAAGCTTCGCAGGGCTGCATTTCCGCTGTAATTAGTTTACTTTTTTTAATCAAATTCTGTTAAGCAGCAGTCAAAATGAAAGCTGATTTTCAGACTGCTAAAAGCAGCCCAAAAGAGAGAAAAGGACAGAAAATAGGGTTATTTTTTCACATGTAATGGTGCAAAAATATCAAGGTAATTGCATAACTTTCAGAAACAGCAAGAATATAATCATGTCTTGCTGATTGTATGATATTCAAATACAGGTTGCTATAAGAGAAACTACCATTTGATATAAACCAAGATAAATTGCTATTCTATCTTTAGAAATTCACATCAAGAAGGACATTGTTAAATTTCTATGGTTCCACAATGCCCACAGGATAATCTGCAAACCCCCAAATATTACCATTTATATTTCAGTACTTTGTTCTAAACTGAATCCCTGTTCTCTCAAAAGTATAGACTTAATTCATCTTATGGTTCCCTGTTTTTGAAACTCATATTTTATATATATATATATATATATATATATATATATATATATATATATATAT
>NW_025999990.1:28305791-28327230 GCF_001458135.2 Marmota marmota marmota
TATATATATATATATATATATTTGTGATACTGCATTGTTTTTAGCTGTTCAGTTTTTCTGATGTGTCCTTGTCTCCTAGACTATATCACATAACACCTGAGAACAGAATTCATGTCTAATAGAAGTCTAGTGTTCACTGAAGGACAATATTGGGATTAAAGAACCAAGTCCTCATCCAACTGCATCAGGAGTACCATAGAAGCCATCCAATATGTCATCCATCCATAGCGTCACAGCTTCAGAGCACCTAAGATTCCAAGTTAGCTTAGTTCCTTTTATCTTACAAAGAGGTGGGTAGAAAAACATGTCCCCTGTCATATCTGAAGTGTGTTAGACATCTTTTTCTACATATGACACACTCTTGAAATACAACTGAGGTATTGGAACTCTCCATGAGTTAGTAGTTTCTCACTGCTTTACATTCCTTCTTTCCACTCTTCTCTAATGCTCTACAGCTACCATCCCTAAACACATCTATTCAACAATGTCCCAGAACCATTAAGATCTTAACCTTCCTCTTGAATTAACAGTTTATTCCAGCCTGTCCTCAGAGCCTGCCTGCTTTCTCCAGGGTAAACATTTGTTAACAGCCTAGACTGCTGGCCCTAGAATATGACATTTTTCAAGAACAAGTCAGGCACTCACTATTTACGTGTTTTGCTCACTCAGCTAGCACAGAATGAACAAAAACCTTGTGTCGTGAGTTTCATCATGTGATTTACAAAATTTTATTTTTATTTGTTTCCAACATTTGCATATAATATTGCACCCTCACTGATAGATAGCCTTGGGGGAAGGCTACCTAATCTTTCACATTAACTTTAGATCCAAGAGTCTCTCTGTAAGGATTTTTAATATTAGAAGCTTGCTTTCTCTTCTTTCTCACTTTACTTCCTTCCTTTCACCTTCCTTTCTTTTCTCTCCTCTCCTGTCCTCTTCTCCTTTCCCTTCCCTTCTCTTCCTCTCTCTATCTCCCTCCCCCATCTTTTATGCTATTTGTGCAGGATTCATCAAACAAATTCAAAATACCAAAATTCAATCTGTGTTTGCACCCCTAGTCCACCCTCCTCTTGTTCTGCCACTTAATGATGCAAGGAAACTATACGCACTTCATAATGTTTCACCAATGTGGTTTGGGATAGTCCTCCAGTGTTATAGCTAACCCAGGCATACACACCGCACATGTTGAGCCTCAGGAGAAGACCGTAAGCATTAGGATGCTCACTAATGTTCTACATGGAAAAGCCACAAATTATTTTTTCAGTACAACTACATGGTCCATATAAGTTCTGAAATATCTCTAAGATTCTGGCAATGGCTTTCTTTCTGCCTTAGTTGTCTCAGAGATTATGGGTATTCATTTTTAAATTTGTCATCAAATTTCCATTGGCAGATGTGCAAAGAATATTTCAGGAATGGCTAGTCAATGTTTGTTTTACCAGAAATCAAAGTAAGCTCTGTGACATAAATTATATCATCTCTTTTCCATGGTTAAAATCCTTCAATAACTCCTCATCATTGGCAAAATAAACATTAAAATCCCTTTATAGGAGATAGGTAAAAGTCTTCCACATTCTGTTCTGGGCCCAACCATGCATATTCCTCTCTCACAACCCCCATCTAGGGTTATAGGCTGAATTGTGTCCCCCATGCCCCCCGCAATTTCCATGTTGCTACTCACCCAGTCTGGCTGTAATTGGAATATTGTGTCTCCTATCTCTCTCTCTCTCTCTCTCTCTCTCTCTCTCTCTCTCTCTCTCTCTCTCATCCTAATTCCAATCCCATAGTTTTCTATTTTGTCACTTAAAAGTAACTATCACATTTATCTTTGGCATTCATGATTCTTAGTAAAGTCCATGTAAGCACATAGTGACAAGGTAGCCATCTATAAACCATGAAGAAAACCTTCATCAGGAAAAGTATTTGTAGACACTTTTGATCTCATATTTGCCATCCTACAGAATCATGAGACAATAAATTTCAATTGTTTTGTCAACCAGTCCATAGTATTTTATTATAGCATCCTGAGAAGACTAGCATACCTAATGTCCTTGAATCCACCAGAACTCTTCAGGAAAACAGAACCAGGAAAAGAGATGATAGACATAGGTGACAGATGATAGATAGATAGAAAGAAAGAATAAATTGGTTCATGTGATTAGGGAGGCTCAGAAGCCCCAAGATCTGAGGTTGGCAAGCTGGAGATCCAAGAAAGTTCATGCTCTAGTCCTATTCCAAAGAGTCCAAAGGCTGGAGAACACTTATGTTTCAATAAGACAGGCAGAGAGCAAATTTTCCTTCACTCAAGCTTTTTTTGTTGTTGTTGTTCTATTTAGGCCTTTAACAGATTGGATGAGCCCCACCCACACTTGGGAGGAAGATATACTTTACCCATTCTATCAATTTAAATATTAATCTCACCCCTAAACACCTTACAGACACAGCCAGAATAATGTTTCTCCAAATATCTGGGCACCTTATGGTCCAGTCACATTGGCACATAGGACTACCCTTCACAGTTTTCTTCATGGTACTGGTCCACACAATATGTCATGAGCTACTTACCAATTTACTAACTTAACAAGATTTCTGTTGAATCATTTTGGCACAAGTTGTCTTCTTCTGCCCTGAATTTGTTTTTCCCTTCAATCCTTCATTGGGCATGTTCAGCTAGAATACTCTCACTTATTCCTTGAAATCTCAACTGAATGGCCTCTAAAGCCTCTCTTCATTTTCTCAGAATTGACATTTTCTTCCATTGCCCCTTTAAGCAACTGATGAGAAAGTCCTTATCATGTATTATTATAATAGTATTTATAAATAAAAATGCTTATTTTTCACTAGACTATGAGCTCCTTCTGCTTTAAATATCATTTTATTTTATTTTTTGCAAAAATTTAGCACAAACCATTATGTGTCAAAGTACATTAATAAACTTCTGATGATTGAACTAATGTGCATATGAAACAAAAGCAAGGTTAGAAATCAAAAGACAAGAGTACGAGCCTGTGACAATGTCATTGTAGGCATTAAGTAGTGGCATATTGCCAGGACTTCTGATGGCAGAGCATAAGGCAACTTCCTTCTTATAGACATGAGCACTCTATCCAGGCTCCCGTCTCCACAGCATCATCCCATCTTCCTCTCTGTTGCCATTTCTTCTAATTTCTCAGGCAGTGGGTGGGTTCCCCTCAGAGAACTAAGTGGGAGCTCACAACAATCTCAGCACCACACACCTGAAGAATGTGATTCTCCCCATTGTCTCAGTGTGTGAGGAGAAGGAGTGCAAAGGAGAGCAAATATAAATATTCTGGTGCCTAAAATATCCTTAGACCAAATTTGGCACAAAGTCCACTGGAATCAAACACGGAAGTCTGGTTTAGGCCTGGGCATAATCCAGGATGGGGAAAGATGAGGCCTGAGGAAAAGGAGATAACAGAAGCCTTTTTGTCTATAATGTGCTCTCGCACCATTCCTGGCAGGAGGTCCACTGGTGCTGAGCATGAGGGGATCTGAGCAGTCTCACTCACAAAGCTGGAGAAGACCCTGTAATCTTGGTTGGAGAAACCCCTCCCAGGAGATACAATATTTGCTTGCAGTTCTAGGACCAGAGAAAGGCAAGATGAATGGGAGCCTGGGCAGGGTCCAGTCCACGCTTTTGTTAAAAATTGCTGTGGAAATAGAGGATATGGGTCTCCAGCCAGTAGACAGAAAGTACCAAATGCAAATATAGGCTTCTTCTGTTGGGGCTCTCAATATAGTTTCCTATCCATGTCCAGTTTGATGACCAAGATATTGTAGATCACAGGAATGCCCAATCCCATCGGTTTTCACATCAATACAGGACAGCATGCTAGGGGACTTTTCATCACTGTGACAAAATCCCCAGGTGAAGCAAGTTAAAGGAGGAAAGAATTCTTTGGGATCACAATTTTGGAGGTTTTATTCCATGGTCAGCTGGCTCCATCGTTTCTGGGCCTGTGGGAGGCAGAACATCATGGTGCCAGGACGTGGAAGAAGAAAGCTGCTCATCTCATGGTGGCCAGGAAGTTGAGAGAGAGAGAGGGGAGCAGGGAAATTAAGATATACCCTTCAAGGACACACACACTATGACCTACTTCCTCCAAGGAAGCCCTACCTCTTATTAAAGTTTCCACCACTTCCTGATAGCATCCTCAGTTGGGGCCCAAGTCTTGGATACATGAGCCTTTTGGGGACATTCTGGACACAACCTATAACAGATAAGCAAACAAAGAGAGGGGGACCTGATAGATTTTAATATAGTTTCTTGGTGTTTCTTCTGTTCCCAAATCACCATGCCTGCATCCTGAAAGCATATTCTGCTTTCTTTAATTTTTAGATAACTGAGAATTTGTCTCCCTTTTCTGAGTGGAAAATTTGAAGCCAGTTCTCTGGCAATTTTCTGGGCACCTAAGTATGATTTGGTCTGTCTGGCCATGGTGAACATACCCATGCTAACTGGTAGCAACAACATACATCAGGGAAAAAAGGGCTTCAGGTGAAAACATAAGTTATTATTGTTCTGCTCTCCATATAGATAAGTGTGTTAGGGAATGGAGGAAGAAAGTTTTAATGGCAGCTCAAGAGAGAATTGAATCTCCAGCTATATCCATCCCCAAACTCACATTCACACACACAAAAAAAACTCATCCTCCACATCTTAAGGGTAAAAAATATGGATGCATTTGACAGTTCATCCTGAAGTTTGTGCTAGGTTGGTCTTTTCCATATATTGTTTAGAGTGGTGGAATTTGATGTCACTGACCCTGCCACGATTTCAGTCAATACTTTCAGTGTGGCAAGTAGAACCCTAGAGAACCCACTGTGACCCAGTGAAGTTGTTCCTGCAGTTAATACAGTAGATTATCTGACTAGGATATTTTAACCAACTAGTGAGAAACATGTGCTATCACCACCCATATATTCTATGGTTCTGAAGAACAAAAGGGTATAGTGTCTCATCAGGGATGGATGATCTGTAGGCATTTCTATTGCCTCTACTCTGAGCCTGGAGTAACTGAGATGTGGGAGAAGTTTTGCCTGAAAAATCTACTGAGGGCAGTATCAATTCTTGCTTGACTGCTAGCATGTGGTATCTGAAGATTATCCCTGCCCCTGCTAATGTCTTTTCAGATTTGTACATTTCCTTAATTAAATAGTCAGTTAATATTAGGTTTTCCTCCTGCTTGAGTTTACAGAAAGTCCAGTGTTTTACTGGATATTCATTCCCAAGGATGGCTTATTACCTGTCCCACCATCACCTGTCACCTCAGGCAAACATCTGCTTCAGAGGACAACACTCCTTTTCCTCCCTTTCATCTCCTGTCTTCCAGCAGGTGACCACTGCTGTACTTTGACTACAACATCTAAAGCAGGAATGGAGCCTCCTCCAAACGATGGCTAAGACCAGCTATAAAAGTTTAAACTTTCTTATCAAAGGCTCCCAGACAATAGAAGAGACTTATAAGAGAGAAAGCCCTTGACACTGGTTATGAGATGTGAGAAATTCTGGATTGGATAGGCTGTATTTCCTGTATAGCCATCCCCTCAATAGAAATACCTTGGTCATTGCCCCCCTGTTTGAAGTACTGACCCTTCTGTAATACCTCAAGGTCCATCAGAGGACTGGAGGAAGTAGTTCTCCTCATTCTCTGGCTCACATTCATGTCCCAGGCTTGAATAATAATCTGTAGATGTACAACTTTGTCCACAAAGACACCAATTTTTATAATGAAGGTATGCACATTATCTCACCTTTGTTATCTACATATAATTTACAGGTTCAAGAAAACATTCTATCTACTGAAGAACAATACTAGGTAACATTTTCTTTTATTGAGATATTTCTAATCTCCAAGATTACCATCCTAAGGGTATCACCTACATTAACTAGCTTAATGTCTACCTCAATTCTCTGAGATAATAATAAAAGTAATTATTATTTCCATTTTTCTGATTAGTAAAAGTAGAAACAGAAATTTTAAATACTTTTCAAGAGCAAGAAAATGAAGTAGCATCTAAATGTCAAATGAAAATAGTAAGTGAAACAGACCAAAAATTGCTGTAGATTTAGAAGGGTGGCATCATTATCTCTTGTCATTCCTGTCCCCTGGCCCACCCAGGCTCTACTGCTAGCCAAGAAGTATAAGCAACAATTGCATCTACTCTCAGAGCCTCTGTATAATCCTGAGAGCAACTTCCTAAGGTCCTGCCTTTCCACAGGGACATTTTCACTGGGATTTCATTGGGTGATGAATCATCCTTTCTATGGACAAGCCATCTTATCACTGATCTTCACTGCCTCCAGTGTGGTACAGTTTGACCTGAAGGCAGATCAAAGTTAATAGGCCCCTCCTTCTGACCACCAACTCTCCAATTTGGTTTTCTCCCACTCCTTGAAGTGTGAATGTCACTGTTCAAGCAGAAATATTCAGTGTGAAGGAAACACAGAAGAGAATCTCTTTCAGAATCCTTTTCCTAGAGACAGTAAACTGACTTGGGAATCAAATACAATAGAAAAAGAGCTACAGTTTGGCCAGATGAAGAACAGGTTTCCCCCAGAATTCCAATATTGTTCTAGTCCTTCCATTCTCAGGAAGGGAGCACACTTTTGAATCTTTGGATTCCATGTGGCAGGCAAAGCTCCCCATGGCTTGGGTCCAACTGAAAAAGCATTGAGGTCTAGACTGATGATCAACTTGACCGTCATCAAAAAGGCTTTCTTGCATGACATATAGCTGGATGTACAGCAGGGAGGGTCATGGCTACTATCTGTTAACCCAGGAGAAAAGCAATTACAACTCTTTCAGTGTGCGGCATTATTTAATACTACTTCCTAACTGGGAACTGTGGGTTTAGGAGCTTAATGTTGATAATGGAAGTAAAGCACCCAATGTTGAGCAGAGATGGTAAGTTGGATAAAAGGTTAAAAATACATGATCTTCTTATTGCCAAAATATATTCTATTACAGAGATGTGATACACATGCTTGATGTGATACATATGCTTGATTCATTACTGAGATTTGGAAATCTGAATAATTGAAAAAACAAACTACTGATACATATGATGATGTGGATGCATCTCAAAACATTAGAACAAGTAACAGAAACCAGAGACAAAAGAAGACATCAGTATTTGCCTGGCATGAGTCTAGAATTGGTATGGAGCTGACTTCAATGATACAGGAAGAAGATTTGGGAGTGTGGAAATGTTTTGAAACTTGAACATGGCAGTGGCCTCATGACTGTACACATTTACAACAAAACCCATCAAATTATAAATTTAAAATGGGTGAATTTTTAAGGTATAATTGTGTTTCACATAACAATGTTCAGTCAATGACAGGTCTTAATATACAATGGTATACAGCCGACCTGTGTAGTAGGCTGTCCACTGTATTTGCATGAGTGTTAGTGTGCTCTGTGAAGTTTGCACAACGACAAATTCACCTAATGATGCATTTCTCAGAATGCATTCCCATCACTAATCATGTATGATTGTATTTAACTTACACTCCAGCAAAGCTGTATGTGCATGTACAGGCATATCTACACACACACACACACACACACACACACATCCAAACCCAAGAGAAAGTTTCAAAGTGGGTATCTGAAATTTGGGAATGAAAAAAGAAGCATTAAGGGCCAAGTGAAAAACTAGAGGAGCTACAATCTGCAGGCTAAAAGTATGCCAAGAGTTCTCTCCTGGGAAGCTTCTGTGGCCTACAGTTCCTATAGGAAAATAAGGAAATTAAAAACAAAAACTACTGGAAATCAACTTGAATTAACTTGATAGCAAAACCATTCCTGCAGTATCATTAGGCTACTGACATATTATGAATAGTTGGAAATTTCACAAAAAATACTGCATATGTTTGTTCACAGGTTTGTGCTCCAGACCACACTGTACATACTGTGTTATCTTTATTCAAAAATCCAGAAACCTATCTGGTGTCAAGATTTTCATATTAAAGTCTGTGGGTCTGTTTCACATTACAGAAATTCTTCCCTCAGCTACACTGATGAGCAACTGAGAGTGTGGAATGTGCTTTCAGACTCTAACAACTCCAAATTTGTACCCCCAACTCCCTTGCACATACTTTGACTGACAGATCCTAAGGAAGTAGGGGGATTGGATCAGTGAATTTGATTTGATAGTGAAGAATAGAAGATAAAATAAGAGACAATGACAGAGAGAAGTTGATTTCACAAGAACAAGCTGATCTTCTGATACATACAGCTATAGGTCACACCTAATATGGCCCTCTGAAAAATTGGAATTGACCCCTACATTCCCTAAAGAGCAGTGGTATCAGAGAGAACAGGGAACTCACATTTTGACTCAGTGAGAATTATGACTTAATGTATGTCAATCATGATGCCAATCATACACATTAATGGCTTTGAATCTCCTAATTTCTTACCTGGTTTCTATGGTACACTGAGTTTCCACAGTGAAGAGTATTACCTAGCACTTTCAACCATTATGAACAAGATCTTTTCTGCATTGCTCGCTGTCAGCACTCTATCACCTCAAGGAAACAGGTCAGATTGAAGCATGATGGATGAAATTGATGGGCTTAGCAAGAGAGACATCATGGTACAGAGGAAGCACATGTGTAACCTCTAAAGAACTTTCACCATTGAATTAGAACCCATATGGCCTTGGACAAGTCACTTCCTCACTCAAAGTTATATTTCTTTTGACCATTTATAAATGTTTTTTATTATTGTGCAGTTTAAACTAGATAATGAATATTAAAATGTTTTTAGTATGTTTACATATCAATTAGTGTATATCTACATCACCTTTTTATTGTATTTTATGGATATACCAAATTTACTGAAATTATCCATAATTGTTAATCATGTTGTTTCCAGGTTTCTCTCTCATATGAATTCTGGAATAATATTACATATATCTCATGTTATGCTCATCTAATGGATTCCTTAAAAAATTATAAAAATTGACTTTGAATTGCAAAATTTTTACTTAAATCAATTTTATTGAGGCAAAATTACATAATTTAAAATATGCAAGTTATATAAGTATATGTAGTACATTGAGTTTTGACAAATATATGCATCCATGTAACCACCATTCAGGTCAACTCTATAATCCAATATAGTTAATCTTAACTTTCTTGTACCATTTTCCATTCAATTCCAGTCCCTCATTCTTGACCCCAGGCAAGCATTCATCTTTTTCTATCACCAAAATAAAGATTTTTTTTAGGTTTTATATTAAATGAAAGTGTTCAGTATACTGTTTTATGACTAGATTCTTTTGCTAAGAATATTTTTGAATTTTATATAAATTATTGCCTTTATTATGAGTCTGTTCTTTTTATAACAGGGTAGATGTCCATTGAATCAATAGACCATTATTTGTTTATCAATTTATCCATTCACTAGCTCTTATGAGTAAAGCTTCTATGAACATTCATTTGTAAGTCTTTGAGCAGGCATATATTTTCACTTTTCTCAAGAAGATACCAAGGAGTAAAATTATATATCATATAATAAGTGTATGACTTATGGGAAACCATGGAATTATTGTCCATGATGGATTATCACTCTACATATTTCACCACCAATGTATGAGAGCTCCAGTTGCTGCTAATTTTCACCAACACTTGTATTATCATAATTTTAATCTATTTTTTTAAAATATCTATCTCAGCTGGGCTCCATTGTACACACCTGTAATCCCAGTGGCTAGAGAAGCTGAGACAGGAGGATCTCACGTTCAAAGCCAGCCTCAGCAAAAGTGAAGCGCTAAGCAACTCAGTGAGACCCTGTCTATAACTCAGTGAGACCCTGTCTAGGAATGTAGTTCAGTTACTGAGTGCCCCTGAGTTCAATCCCTGATACCAAAAAATAAAATAAATTAATATCTATATCCTCAAATATTTATTATTTAGTTGTGGTAAAAAAAATCAAAATTCTTTATTTGAACATTTTGAAATAGTCATTGTCAAAATCTATGGTCTCCCTACTATGCAATAGAACATAAGAACTTACTTCTTTTATTAGGAACTTGGAACTCATTGAAAGACTTTGCCACATGCCTCCTTCCCAGCCTCTTGTTTACCCTAAGATGGAAACAATTTTCTCTGTTTTTTTTTTTTTTTGAAATGGTATATTTTACACTTGGTTTATGATCTATTCCACATTAATATCTGTATATGACAATTTCTTCTGCTATTAAATCCAGAGGTGCCAATAATGAAAGACGTTTAAAGCTGAAATTTCTATCCATCTAAACAATCACTCAAACAAAAGAGCTATAAACCTATTATGAAGCATATAAGGTGTAAGAAGCTTTGTTGCACACAATGCCTTTGGAAAATAGTTTGGAATGAACATCGAATTTAAGTAACAGAAGAGATTAATACAGGCCGAGCTCAAACATAGGACACATAAAATCAAATATGTCCACAATAGCATAGAATTAAAATTCCTGGAAAATAGAGATAATACTTTAAAAAAAGAAAAATTACTAAAATAACACAACAAGTGGGAAAACATGAAAAATAAAAAGATGGTACATTTCAACACACTTCACCTATTGATAGTACAGGGCATTATGTAAAAATGTGGATGTGTAACCGATGTGATTCTGCAATCTGTATACGGGGTAAAAATGGGAGTCCATAACCCACTTGAATCTAATGTATGAAATATGATATGTCAAGAGCTTTGTAATGTTTTGAACAACCAATAAAAAAAGAAAAAAAAAGAACAGGTAGGTAACTAAAAGAAGCATTTAAAAGTTAAAAACAATATAATTAATAACCTTGAACTTGCAGCCACCTAGAGTTTTGCAAGCAACATTACAAAATGCACATTTCTCTTAAGTACTGATTGAACATTTACAAATATATGATGTGCCATGCCATCAGAAAACCTCAAGACAGCTCAAAAAAAATGTGATTCCCATATATATCTTGTTTTGTACACACATATTTTCCCCTTGATGACTGTAGATCAGAGGTCTAAGTCATCAAAAGTCAGAATAAAGGCACTGCTTTTCTGAATATAATGCAAGACAGAAAAGCATGAATAAATGTCAACTTTCCCTTGCATCTTTCATTGTTTCACAGACATACCTGGTCACCAACAGGCTTAGGCCAATGCCAACATTCCACCTTTATACCTGTTAAAAGTAGCCTCACACATTTCTACCTCTGGTTATAACAGGGTAGCTTGTATTAGAACAACATTCTTTTCTTCTGAAAGCAACTAAAAAGTTAAAGAACTAACATATAATATCTGTTTGAGCACATTAAACAGTTTTTGAGTCAATGAAGACCTTAGATCTTAGGGAACCAAGATCTTAATTAGAAAGGGAGTATGGGGAATTTTGAAAATTTTAAGCAGTGGTAGGTAGACAACTAAAGATTGAGCTGTAACTTGTCTATAAGAAGCAGAGAAGACATCAGAGCTTTCAGCTAACAGATCTGGAAAGACCAAAATCGGACTTGGGCAATATACATGGTTGCAGAAGAGGATTAGGATCCGTGAGAAAAGCATGGTGGGAAAAAATAAAATTGATATCTTACACTTGGAAATGGATGAGCTGAAAGTAACTAAAGAATTTGGCAGAGTGCCCAGTTATCTCGTGGCAGGAAAACTGCAGTTCATAACCTCCCAACCAACAGATTCACTGACACCCATCCCAGGATCTCAGTAGCAAATCCTGAAGAACTAGGCAACTAAAAGATGTATCAAGACTTACAAAGTCTTGAAATCCAGCTTGGAGTCAGCTTAATTAATTGATGGTTGAATTGAGGTAATGTGTTCTCACTTTTACTGCCTGCCAAAGAATAAAGTCCTTCCTTTATGGAGGAATATAACATTATCCAGAGACTGTACAAAATTTTTAATTAAAAACTCCATCATTCAAGCAAAAGTAACCAAGCATTCCAAGAAAAATGAACCCAGAGGAAAACTAGAAAACAGCAATCAACTCACACTTTTTCCAGATATTAGAGTTATCAGACATAGACATTAAAATAACTATGACTAATGTGTTTGGAAAAATAGGCAACAGGATGAGGCATTTCACTCTAGAGCTGGAAACCCTGAGAAAGCATCAAATGGATATTCTAGAATTGACAATTACAATACTTGAAATTAAGAATTCAATACATGAGCTTAACAGCCATTGGGTTACTACTGCTTAGAATGAAATGAAGTAAAACACAGGTTAGTAGAAAATAATTGAAGGCCAGTGATAAATGAATGGAAAACACTAAAGACAGAGAAAGAGAACTGTGTCATGGTGAAAGATATAATATATGGGTAATCATAAGCCCTAGAGAAGATGAGGCAAAAAATATAAACATAATTTCTAAGATCTTTCCAAAAGATTAAAAAAAATTTGAAACCATAATTTTAGAAACTATACAAATTCCTAAGAAAGAAAACTGCAAGGAAAATACATCTACCTATGTCATAATAAAACCTCTGAAAACCAAAGACCAAAAACAAAACCCAAAAAGCAGCCAGAGAAAAAAAGACACCACTTTGGGATGAGAAACAATAAGATGAACATTGATTTCTCAGAATATGCAGAAGCCAGACAATACCATAATGATATCCTTGAAGTACCAAAAGAAAGCACCTGCCAACATAAAATTCAAAAATGAGTGAAAATATCCTTCAAAAGTGAAAGTAAAAATGTTAGATGTCTAATCAAACAAAAACTGAGAAGATTGTTAATGAACACCTGCACTCAAGTATGTATTAATGAGACTTCTGGAAAAGAAACATTATTAAAGATGAACTCAAGAAAAGAACGTAGTAGGAATAAAATCTGAAAAAGGAAAATATGTGGATTAATACAAATTATCCCTGCTCCTCCCCCCACTAAAATTCTTTCATTTTTATCATGTGATATATAGATTTTGGATGATTTCTAGGCTTTTCACAGATCTCGTGATCCTCTGAACTATGTTTGTGAGCCTTTAAGTGTGATATTCAATAGTGGGTAAATATGATGAATCTAATATGCATTATGTGATACAGAAGTTCTACTGCAAATATGATCTTTGTATGAATGAGCTACATGTGAAGCCACAACATTTTAGTAATGATTCCTATTGGGTGAGCAATTACCCAGACACCACATTTTTTAAATGAACTAAATCCAATCCACAATTTTGCACGTTACCCAGCTCCTTCTCTGAATCCACATCTATACTGGTACATTTCTCATCTTAACCATTCTCATGTTGCTAAATGTTATTGACATCAACATTTGGTATGGTCCTATACTCCTGGTTTGAGGAAAGTGAGATAGTTTCCAAGTCTGCATTACAGATTTCCAATGGCACCATAGTCTTGTAAGGCTCATGTCATTAGTTTTATATCCTCTTGCTCTGTGTGTTGGAATGCTATCAGGAAAGGCAGAGACATTTATAAGCCACATAGCTAATAAGGTCTATTCCAAACACCAATTTATTATGCAAAGAGAAACAATGTCAGTTACTTACCTAGTGTCTTATAGCACCACAATGGCTCTTTACTCTTCTCTATAATTCTGAATTTATTCATCTATAAATTAAATTTTCCACTTACCTCTGTCAACCAGTTTCCTATTAGTGTTTCCCCAAGGAGGTATTAGTTAGCTATCAGAAGATGGGAGAAGAAATTCTTCTGACTTGATTTCTCGGCTTCGGGCAACATCTTCAGCATTTTTGGAAGTCTATCTGCTTTTTCAATAATTTTGACTGGACATTAATAGATGACAGCATTTGGTAGCAAGAGACTAGATATTTGTACTAGCTGTGAATTCTGTCACAATGCCATTGAACTAGCCTTTTTTCATAATGGAGAAGAATGGCTAGATCTTGGGAAGTGACTGTGGATTACCACAAAATAAATCAAGCTGTCGCTTGACTTGCAGCTGCTCTTCCTGGTGTGGCATCTTTCCTTGAACAAAGCAAATTCCTCCTAGTACCTGGTATCAAGCTAATAGTATATAATTTCTTTCTTCTGTATACCAATTTATTAAGATCAAGTGAGGCAGGAAGCCTTCACCTCACAGGGTAATGATACTCTTTAATTGATGTGCTCCAGAGCTATATGAATTCTCCTGACCTCTGTTACAAACTAGCTTTCAGAGACTCTGGACCTATGGAACACTCCTGCATACACATACACACAATAATATTGTATTGGTGTACCACCTTGATGGCATCATTCTGATTGGTCTTGACAAGTAGGAAATAGCGATTATCTTAAAAACCTTGTTAACATTTAGGTGTGCCAAAGATTAGGAGTTAAAACTCATAAAAATACATGACACTTTGGTGACATTCCTAGGAATACAGTAGAGTTTCACCTTACAAAGGATACCGCTAAAATGCACAAAATATGTATTCGGGGGTTCCTTTAGATTTTGGAAGCAGCATATACTTCATTGGAGGGTACTGACAAAACCCGATTACTGCTAACTTGAAAGCCTTCCATTTGTGGGTGAGTTCTGAGGCTGCTCCAGGTTATAGTGACTGCTGCTCTGCCATGTAGGGCTTACTATCCAGCATCTCCTATGGAACATGGACTAACTATGGCAGATAGAAGTACTGGATGAAGTCTCTGGAATTCACCCGTAGACAAATCATTGTGTGATTGCTCAGAATTTGGGAACAAAGTAATGCACCTTTCTGAAGATATTATTTACATCCAGAAAAAAAATATGTCCTAGATTAATACTGATCCTGGTAGAGATTTAATATCTGATTACAGGACAAAACTATCAACTTGAATTACATCATGAACTGGGTATTTTTTCATCTACTAAATCATTAATTTGTGGCTATACAGTGGCTCTCTATCATCAACTGAAACTGTTGTATACTAGAAAAGAGTTTATAAGGGTCTAAAGGCACAAGACAATTGCATGAGCAGGAAACTCAGAATCTCCTGGCACTGCCACAGATGCCCTATCACTCACTACCTCCTTTAACCTCCTCTTAGGGTCTTATGGGATGATCCAAATGATTGGTTTACAGAGGAAGAAAGAAGTCAGACCTAGGATGCAAATAGTTCCATATAATATGCTATTACCAGTCAGCCCCAATCAGGAACATCCCAGAAAGACAACAGTGAATGGAAATCTTCCTATTGGGCCCAAATTTATATATATAAATGCAAAAATTTATTTGCACCAATGAAAATATGGCCAGTGGTGTGAATGTATAATGACAAGTGTATAGATTAAGGGTCATGTCTTCAGAAAGTAAGATTTAAGGATTAATTATAAGAAGTTCAGAGAGAAATCAGGGAATGAACTTCCAAGATGGGCACAGCAAGACAGGCTATATTTGTCCTTTGTTGTTTGATTATCAAAGGATGCCCAGAACAGAGGAAATTCTCAAATATTAGTTAGACAAACTGACCCTTTCCGCAGATGTAAGGCAGCCTCTTTGCCCTGACACTCTGGTACTTATAAAACAGACTCACATTCAAATTTCTATGGCAGCAGATATGAAGTTATGTAATAAGTCAAGCATAAGCTCTCACTTCACTGAAACCACCCTTAGGAGTGGTGACTCCTTCTTACATTGATTAATTTCTGAATCACCTTCGAATTTCCGTCTACTGTCTCTTTGAAACAGGTACAATGATTTTGTGATCCAAACTCCCATGCCCTTCTTTGCCCCATTCTGTCCCTCCTTTCTGGATATTTAAATATCTTCTTTCATTGGAAATTAATGATTTTTGCATAGTCTCTTGGGATCTTGGGAGTTTCCAGAAGCCCCATCTGTACTTCTGGTAAGAGAAAGAGGAAGGAGAAGAAAGAGGATCTGAATTGTTTAAAAAACATTGTGCTTGCTTCAAGGGTATTTTTTCTGCTTCATATGTTTTGTTTACAGTTCTTAGAGGGATTTCAATAGAACAAAGGCTTTTACTTATAATACAGTGTTTGAAATCATGGATCTCTGCCACCAATAAACACATTGAGTAGAAGAACTTGGTCTACAATAAAAATCTGGATACTGCCTCGAAAGATCATTGCTTTGTTCTAACTAGAAAGTGGGTGGAAGACATCATGGGAGGCCAAGTTTCCTTCCTTTATTCTAAAACTCTTACCTCACTTCATTAATTTCCAATTTTATCCCATGGCCTTGACCCTCCACTCCTTGTTTCTAGAATAGTCTCACCCTCAAAAGCCTGGCTGAAAAAAATTCCCTGAACGTATTGTTATCAAAAGAGCGAATGCATTCAGAGAGCCTGCAATAAAAATAACCCAAACAAATGACTACCACGTCACATGTTCTATTAGCAAAGTACTTGTGTGGGAACAAAATGTTGTTGTTGGTTTTGTTTTCATTTTTTTTAATACAGTCAAGGCCCCAGTGGGGCATGAATGTGGAATATCATCCCATTTTATAATATATGCACCATAATCTTCTTAAAATGAGTTTTCACTTCAAGAAACATAAGTTCTTAAATATGAGCAGCCTGTTTTGTGCGCTTGTGTGTTTGGCATCTCATTACACTTCAGACCATTTTGTCTTCTTAGAACAATTGAATATCATTAGTGGAGGCATATTTTGTTGCCAGAACTTGCTTGGTTGCGATTGCGCTCGTTAAAATGTGTCCATTTGCCAGCTGATGGATGGGAATTCTGAAGGGTGCCTGGTGGGTGAGCATTTGAATATCAGAACTTTCATCTCTTTCTTCCAGAGAGAAAAATAGCTTTGCTACCAACCAACACAAAGCATGAATTGTCCTTGACTTCCCCTCCCTCCTTCTTGTCTTCTTTGTGTAATACTTAGTTTAGCTCAGAGTTTCTATAGGCACCCAGAACTGTGCGAGACATATAAGCCTCAGAGCCAGGCAGTACTGGGAGAAAATGCAGGCTCCTTGGCTTTATTTGCACTGTGACCTTCAGAAAATCACTTAACCTCTCTGTACCTCAGGGTTTTAATTTAGAAACAAAACCTCCAGATGCTTATTTTCCCCATTCTTACAATGAAAATTCTAAGCTCAGTTTTTGGGCACATAGTTGATGCTTAATGATCAGGATCTATCCAAAATGGTGGACCAAAGAGAAGCATAAAAACAATTTGAGAAGAGTTCAAAATCAAATAAAGTATGAAAATAACTAGAATATGAGCAACACTAAAATATGAGATACTCCATGTAAATCCACTTGAAGGCAAGACCTAGAAGATGCAACTGATTCTCATTACTCGCTGGTATATAAAGTTCTAAAAAGGCACTGAACACTGCATTAGCACCAAATTAGCATAAAGTATAAACCATTGTTTCTAGAGTGAAAATAAGATTAGGTTCCTGTGACACTCTGGTCATGATATTTTCATCACCTAATCAAATACCTGTCCTTGTTTGATGCATGTTTGCATTTAAAGACATTTTATATATATTGTTGAATCACTAGCATTGAATTCACAGCCAATAGTATTGTAATTCATGCTTCATGAAGCTTCATTAATACATGTATTTTCTCCATAGGGTACATCACAACCTTGTTTGTCTTGTACAGGAACACAAGACAGCAACTCAGCACAATTGTTGGGTCCCATCTTACAGCTTTTTATGCACACAAAAAAAAATGTGAAAAGAAGTCACACTATATAGATAATGAAAAGAACACATGTTTATAATCTGAGAGGAGAAATAAGAAGGGAGAGTGTCACCGTGTTCAACCTCAGCTAGGAACATCTCCATACAGTGACTTGAAATCTTCGGCACTCTGTGCAGGCACCTGTCCATAGATGACCACAAAGACGCTGTAAATATTGATTTGGGAAGTCCAAATAACTTTAGTAAGGAGGACACTTCACAGAAATGGAACATGCAAATGGTGAAGATATTTCTACCAGGGAGGGCTTGTGGACGAAGGAGGTGATGGCTAAAAATGAGCTATGAGAAGATAGAGGACAGGCAGGAAAAGCCACTTTAGCACAGGGTTGAAGACGATTAATGGCCAGCAACAGTGTATGAGAACAAGTCATATCTGCCAGGAACCCCGTTGGACCATTCTCTTACTTCCTTCAGTTCTCATCAAATGCCCCTTATTTAGAGTGACCTTCTCTCACCTCCCTATTGACAAAATCATTCACCTCTGGTCCTTTGCTCTTGAGTCTTTCCCTTCTTTATTCTTCCCAGAGCACACTTCCAAGACCTCCCTTATGAGTGCTTTTACAAATTTTCTGTCTGTCTCTGCCTGGATACAGACTTCTTGAGGATAGGGACTTTGCTGTGTGTACCAGTCCTGACATCTACAGAGTGCCTCTGCCTGTGTCGCTGTCACTACCTGTTGAATGAAGACACAAACATAATGGTCTGAGTAACACGTTAAGAAATATGCCTTTCCTCTAAGAGAAATAAATAGTCATTTGAGCAAAGACTCTTATCAGATATGGAAGATATACGGTCAGATATTGTATGAAAAATGAAGGAGAAAAAAACTATTCCTAGCATCATAGGGCAAGCAATCTAGAGACAGCAGAAAGGGCCTGAAGACAGAGCTCTGCAGACCCTCTGCAGACCGTTCTTAGCTTCCATCTGGTATTGTAGCTAAGCATGGTTGTTTATATAATTAAAAAATCTTTGGAGTGGTACACAAGTTTTTGAGATTATAGAGCAAGGAGAAAGAGCATGTAGAATAATGTTTAGATTATATATTCAAAATGGCAACACTTACCTGCCAAAACCAAGTAGACCCAAGTTTCTCTGTCTTAAAACCTTTTAGGAGGTTTATACTAAAAACACCACTCCCTCCTCCAGATCCCAGCTTTTAAGGCCCATCTTATTATCCCCATTCGTTCATGTTTGCATCTTGTACAAAACCGTCACTGAAATTAAAGCAAGCCTCTATCCTTAACAGAAACAACTTTCTGGTCATTTTTGAGTCTACTTCAATTGCAGCTGCTACCTCCATGATATGATTTTAGTGAAACTGGGAAGATCTCTGTACTATCAACAGTGCCTAAACTAAGAATACTGAGAACCTCTTGGATCTAAAGGTTTTCAAAATTCCACTGTATTTGAAGTATCTAACACATTAAGCCATCTTCAGTCATTAATACTTTAGTGTAAATCAGCTTATCCTGGAGTTTGAAATGATAATCATGTAATTCCAAACTGTAATTTTATAGAATGAGAAAACTGAGATCCATAATGGGAACATAGTTGCATAGCTAATTTAGTAATGTGAGACAGGACAAAAACCCAGGTCTCCTGGCATTCAATTAACTTTAGCATTCTGATCCAAACCCATTCCAAATGTGACAGCTAACTGAGGTGGTTAGGACTATTTCCTAATGAAATTTCCAATTAGTAATCCTTGTGAGGAAAGAGTACAAAACCCTTAATAAAAAGCAATATCTTAACTGAAAAAAAAATGCAAATAACTCGAAAAGGTATTATCTTCAATTTGTTTATCTAATTAGCTGTTCCCAGAAGTCAAGAACCATCCAAGGCACAGTATTCTCCTATGGAAGGTAAATTGAGTTTAATTTTTGTTTAAAAAAGATAAGGAACTCAAGAAAAGCTGGAGATATGAACAAACTTTGGCCAATGTGCTGAAAAGGTAAAATATGGGAAGCTCAAGAGGGGCACAAACGGGAGGGCAGAGAACTAGACATAAGAGTCCCCCAGAGCACACATCAGCTTTGCAACTCCTCTGTGCTTCACTCTGGCCTGTCCACTGGAGCCTAGGTCCCCCCAAGAGATTGGTAGGTAGCTACAGGAAGCCAGCTCTTCCAAGTACATGCAGGTTGCCTGAGAGAGTCATGTAGAAGCAAATCTTGTGACTGCAAATGCTAATCAGGAAACCAATTACACCTCATTGAGAGGTGAAAGATGATTTGATTCCTTAATGGAGGAATTGCTTGGGTTTTGACTAATGTGGCTCTGGAAACATCTCATTTCAGTGCTATCCATTTCATAAATACATGCCACAATTGCCTTCACAACCATGTCCCATACAACACACACACCACATGCACGTGTGTGCATGCACACACACACACATACATAATACATATCCCTCCAATCTAAGCATGAAACCTACATTCTTACTCCTATCCCACAACCCAATACACCCTTGTCTCCCTGGTAAGGACTTTATAACCAGTTACACTTAACTGTTACCAACAGACACTGCCTTAGAAAAACATCTGCATAGTTCTGTCTTCAACCCATTTTTCCTCTTGATTAAGTGTTATTTATCTTCTCAGGAGTATTGAACCATCAAAAGGAAAAGTACTCTTCTTATACCATAAAGGTAGTAATAGCTATTCTTCTTTAATTTGAATACAATACCAGGAAACACTTTTGCTTTGCATTGACTTGAGCTGCCTCAGGTGAAATTTTTAACCAGAGAGCAGGCAGGTGATCAAGCTCCTTGGAGGGAAACAAGATCTTTTCCCAAAAGCTTCCAAAAGAAGTTACATTTTTCACTACAGTTCTGTATATCATCTCTCAAGGACATTTGAACACAAAAATATTGAGCACTAATCATACCATTATCTGCAAAACTATAGGCTATTAAAAGAAACATCTGGCTTTCTATTTTGGAGGGCTGTGTTTTCACAATTTCTCTTCAATATGGATTAGTCCACTGTGTTGGAGAAAAGAATAGCATTGCTCCAAACAAGGAATCAGCAAACCATGGCCCTTGGGCCAAATCTGGTGTATCACCTGTTTTATAAAGATTTGTTATTGACTTGTTTACGTATTGAGTATAGTTGCTCTTGTGCAAGAAAGACAGAGACAGGAAACTGTTACAGAAACCATATGGCCAAAAATACCAACCACACTTACTATTGGCCCTTAAGACAAGGTGTTTGCCAATTCTTTCACTAAACCAGTATATCAGGTTTTGGACATAGGCATTTATTTTTTTTCCCAAGGCTTCCAGAAACGTCTGCTATCGACTGGTGTTTGAGAACTCTGTGTGCCAGGCTGAAGGGAGGGCCTATGGCATGCGTGCAGAAGGGACACATTTAAGACTGTGGCCCAAGAGTGGGGCTCAAAGGAGATCCTACATCATCCATAGCTTCCGCTTAACTTCTAGAGTTTCCTTTTTCCTCCAGCTTCCTGATTTAGCCTCCTATTTCCTGATACAGATTTTGGTACTTTTCCACTTGGCTCTTGGCACCCTCTTTTTAGGCAGCCAGTATTTATTCTTGGCATCACTCTTTAGTTCTACTCTTGCCACTCATATTGTGTGTGTTTATCTGTTCTTGCTCCACTGCCTATTCCAGACATCCAATTCCCATCTCAGTTTGACTACAAGCAAAACAACAACAACAACACTCTTCTCGGTTAAGTGATTTATCTCTCAGGAGGTCTCCAATTCTTAATGTTTGATGCCAAGACAAACATGAAATTGAGACACCCAAACAATTGTCCCCCCCCCCCCCCCC
>NW_025999990.1:28327255-28412296 GCF_001458135.2 Marmota marmota marmota
CCCCCCCGTATCTCAAGGTCAATCTGTGCTCAAAAAGTTTTAAAAGGGATCATCCAAGGGCACATAATTCCATGGACCAGGAAAAGCTCTGTCGCCAAGTCATGGCATGGGATTACCTGGTACACTGGTGAAATTCATAATCAGTATCATTTTCAGATTAAAAGAAAGCAACATAGTTCCCACATTTTGTCTGTTTTCCAAAAGACTGCGAACAGCATCTATAGGCAAGGTTGCCTGTTGACAGGGCCACAGTGGGTGGTCTGGTTTCTCTGTGGATCCCCACTCAGGCTCTAAGCAGTTGACTGTTCTGAGCTTCTCTTGGTCACAAAGCTACCGCAACATTTATTTTGACAAAAATGAAAACTTACTGAAAGTCACAATATTAAAGAATTGACTTTTAAGGATTTAGAGACTCTTGTTATAAGGAACACATCTATTTTTATCAACTGAGATAGGTAGTAAAATGTGTGTATGGCACTATATATTATATATAACACTGTGTACAAATAAACGTGTATACAGTATTATTGATATATGTGTATATATTTTATGTTATATGAATACATTATTTATTATATGTTACATTTTACATATATGTATGTATTATTGTACATGTTCATATATATGTATATTTGGAAGCAAAACAACAGAAAGTTGTTATCAGTGGACAAGAATCATAAACATTTGAAATCAGTTATAGTAGAATCATATAGCCGTACTTATCTTAAAAACCCAATAATATCATTAAATGAAATATAAAAAATAATGCATATCTGTGATAATGATCTTGAAAACCTATTTAAAATTTAAATTATGCTCAACACCTCCTTTTCTAAAAGCTAAAACATTGGTAATAAGTTTAACAAACTTCTCTAAAGTATTGAAGTTCCCTTGCAATAGGGCGCTGCTCTGCTTACAGGGACTCAAGCTGAGAAGGCCAACAAAAATCAGGATTCCTATGCATAGTGATTATAATGGAGACTGATCATGACTCTCTGAGAGCTCCCTAATTGGTGCTCTGTGCACCAATCTGTGCACAATCCTCATGGTGTCATCCGTGTGTGACACCCTGGAACCTAACCCCTTCCAGAAAATTCCCACAGCTGTCATTTTGTTTGATGTGAGCTTGGATTCAAACTCCAGTTTTCAACAAGTGAAATTATTGTCCACCTTTGAACACTGGACCTTGGGAAGCCAGGCTGACCCTACTCGGGCCTGGTGGAGTATCCTCTCTCAACAGGACTCCCTTCTCATCAGAGAGTACCAGGAGTGCTTCACAGATGTATTCTTTTAGGAGGCCTTAACTCTTTCCCCTGTAAAATTTGCATCATCCAATCATTACTGCTTCTGGGAGGCTGTGAGCCACTTCTAGCAGTTTTTTTCTAGGCCCCTGGAGTTTCTCTCAAGGAGATAATGAAAACATGTGTCAAAGTTAAAAGAGAATAAACCCCAGGGGGTAAGACCAAGTACAACCAATGAGAGTGAGAGAGAATGGCAAATGCAGTCACAGAGGAGGAGCTACTAGGGAGTATGTAAATGACGGCAGGATCATGGAGGGGAGAAGAACTTGGATAGGACAAGACTTTAGACAGAAGAGAAATGATAGCAGAAGGAATAATACAACAAAAAAGATGGTTACTGCCAAGAAAAAGAGGTGAAATCAGTGACAATGAAGGAGAAACCCTGAGCCTTCTGTTCTGAAGGAATGTCTCTGTGAGAAGAGGCAGGACAGAATGCACTTGCTACTTCTAGGGATCTTTCACAAAGTGGGTAGGAAAGGCCCAGGCACAGCAGGGTGGTTGATCCAAAGCAGAGAGAAGAAGATTGAGGCTGCAGGGAGAGGGAGCATGGGCAAACATATTTTTGCAAGAATATATTTTAATTGTTTCCACTGGGAAAGTCTTATTTTCCCTCCTAGACTGCCAGTTCCTACAGGATAGGGACAATGTTTTATAAGTATTTTAAAAGAAATCACATACAAAATCTTATCCAAATTCATGAACTAGTCTAAACTTACATGGGTAGAAATACCAGAACACTTTGACCCTAGAGTTCTATTGATCTACATAAATCAAATTTTTACATGGTATGTTTTTGATATGTGTAACAAGCATGGCTTTGTTTTAAATCTCTTCTGGGGTTTATTCTTCTTTGTTTCCTACATTTCCCCCCCTGGGAACTGAATCCAGGGCCACTTTGCCATTGAGTTACATCTCCAGTCCTTTTTATTTTTTACTTTGAGACAAGATCTTGCTAAGTTGTTGAGTGTCACATTAAATTGCTGAGACTGGCCTTGAACTTGGCATCCTCCTGCTTCAGCCTCTTAAATTGCTGGGATTACAGACCCCTATGCCACTGCACCTAGTGTCTTTACTATTCCTAATGTCTTATATTGTTATAGCTTATGAATCTCCCTAAGCCATCTTATATTCCTTCAAGTACAAAGTAGTTAACTGAACCAAGAAAGAATATTATTATATGACACATTTATTAGTATTAATATTATCACTTATGTGCATGAGCGTGTATGTGTGAGAGCAAGTGTGTTTATGTTTCTCTTACGTGAAAGGTTTGCACTGTGTAGTTATAACTTGGTGAACCTGCCCTTCCATCTCTAGAACTCCAAAAAATAAAACTCTATTGCTTAATAAATAATTTTATTGCTTTATAAGTAAATGTAACACCTATTGAAATCTGGAGTCCCTCTATAATATCCTCTTTTAAATAATTTCTCTCAAATACTTTATTAGATGCCCACTTCCGTGGGTCTTCCCTTTCCCAATGTCTCTCCTCCATCACAAGTTCAAAGACTGAAAATGAAGACAAAGGGACTCACTGGGGTCTTAAGCCAAATTTTGTTATTTATTGCTGTTTCATTACCTCTTTTCCTTAGGAAACATATTTGTATATGAAAAGGGAAATTTAGATTCAATATCTTTCAACAACGTCAAATGCGCTACTTAACAGAACGAAATTCCGTGGTGTGTAGTTACTATTGGAATATGGATTTCAGTGTCTCAGTGCCACGAGATGACCTCTGAGTTTAATGGAAGTCTACCAAAAAAATAAAGAAAGAAAAAAGGAAAAGGAAATAATAAAAATGACATACTGAGGAGTTTGAAACTATAAATGCAGGCAATCATCTCAAAAATGAGTATTCATTCATTGGATAATTAATGAGGACATAATGCTTTGTCAGTACTGTCCTAGGCACAGTTGTGGATGAAGAAACAGAAAAATTTTAAGGAATAATTACTGAAAACATGAAGATATAATATGCTGCAGGGAGAAGTTGGGAGAAAAAGGCAAATGTACATGTAAATTAGACATATATATATATATATATATATATATATATATATATATACATACATACTTGCATACATATAATATATAATTTTGTATTTGTAAATACATATAAATATATATTTTTTAATTTATATATATTCTTACTCTGAAAAGTGGTGTAAAATTAAAGGATTAATGCTTTGAAATGGAGCATGGGCTAGAATAGGGAACAGAAGCCCTGGATACAGCTCTACCTTGGTCACCAATAACCTTTATGACCCTGGAAAAGTTATTTCCTATGTCTGGCATTTTTTTTCATCTGTGGGAAAAGAAGGGAATTGGATTATTGCTCAACTAAAAGAATGTGTTATGCTACGACTACTTAACATACTTAATAATTGAACTCTGACTTATAAAAAGAAAAAAGACATATTTGGAAATTGCTCCCAAATTAAAAGGATGTTATTGACAGAGAGGCAACTTTGATTTCCCCAAAGTGTCCCTTGATAAACTGAGATGCAAGGCAAGGCAGATGGCAATGAGACTAAGCTCAAAGAGTATATATTAAATGCTTATATTCTGAAAAAATATGAGTGATAGTATAAGCTAAACAAAATTACTATTGAGTTAGAATTTTCATAGCACATTTTGCCATTACCTTTGCAGCAAAAGTGACCAGGTCTACAGGATTTGGACCCTTTCTTATCTTTGAACAAGATCTCTAGAAATAAATGACCAGAGCAAAGCAACAAAGGTACCATTATCATCTAAACCAGCCATATGATGGAAGAATTAAGTAAAATGTGTATTTAATAAAATGCAAACATTCTGATATTCCTATTTATTCAGATCTAGAAGAAGAAACATAATTTTTAGTATTACATTTGAAGAGTGCATCACACTCTGGAAAACTAGGTTGTTATAACTATCTTTAAAATGCTCACATAGTCATACCAGCTGATCACCACTTAAGAACAATCAAACCTCTGAGTGCTATGGCGCACACCTGTAACCACAGCGGCTTGGGAGGCTGATACAGGAGGATTGCAAGTTCAAATCCAACCTCAGCAACAGAGGGGCCTTAAGCAACTCAATGAGACCCTGTCTCTAAATAAAATACAAAATTGGGCTTGGTAGGTCAGTGGCTAGGGTTGTAGCTTAGTGGTAGAGCACTTGCCTCTCACACGTGAGGCCCTGGGCTCCATCTTCAGCACCATATAAAATAAATAAATAAATAAATAAAAATTAAGTTATTGCATAAAAAAAATAGCGCTGGGAATGTAGCTCAGTGTTTGAGTACCACTAAGTTTCAAAAAAGAAAAAAAAAGAACAATCAAACCTTTATTCTTAAGATTATTATTATCCAAAAGTTGGTCATTAAGAAGGACTACGACTTTATACTTCACTTTAATCCATTTCTCTGGGAGCAGAAATCTTGTTGGTCCTATCTGCATCCAACCTCCGTCCCATGAATTGTGCCTTATTGTCTCTCCTTAATGCACAGGTGAAGGTGATTTCTTCATCTGAAAGAGTCTGCAAAGATTTTTTTTTTCCCTTTTCCTGTCAAATTCTTTGAGGGCATTGGGCTGACAGTTCTGGGTCGGACTGAGTTTAATCTTTTCCTTTCAAATCAAATTATGGGGAAAATGCCAGGGAAATGGCTCCCTAACAGCTGGCATTGTTCAGAAATCACCGAGCTTGGTGAATTTGTAAGATAAGTGTCTAAATTGTGGAGAAAGGCAGACAGCTTCTCCTCTTGGGCTGATATCTGAGGGACTAATGACTAAATGACTCCATTTTGCTCTCTACACAATGGTCTGCACGAAGACTGGAGAGCCACTCAAGTTCAGGGACCTCTCCAAAAATCAGCCTGTCTAAAAGCTGGCTTTGTGTCTTCTTCACCGCCTCGGGTCCCTATTTGATAATCCTATGACTTTTCAAACTGGAAGTACCTGTGGCTTGAGTAACATGAGAACCACAGAAACCTCCATGAAGATACTAAAAAAAATAAAATAATAAATGACTCTGGAAACAGAAAGGCCTGGAAGGGCAAAAGCCAAAAAGGGAGAAACAACTTTTAAAATATTATTGGAGAGGCACCACATTCACATTAAATACTAAAATATTAAAATTGATTGAGGTTGTGAAATAAGTGAATTACTTAGTCTCCCATGCATTAAAATTAATTTTTCATCTCCTTCTCCAGGCCACTTCCCACTGGCTTTCGTTGAGCCCTCTTAATATTTTATTTGCTGAAGGGAAAAGGTTTCCTTTTGACATATTGGCATTCCTCGGGTTGGTTGACTATCTCACTGCCAACTTGGTCCAAGTAATGCAATAACAGAGAATAAGAGATTTACTCTACATGCTAAGCCAGACACATTGTTTTTCCTAACCAGATTCTCCCCTAAGTACTTTTATCCATGCATCTATTCTCTTTGTTCCTCACAAAGCCACTTGCCTATTTTCCCTTCAATCCCCCCAGCCATTAGCCAATTGGTAATTTATACAGAAAAAAAAAATTAATTGAAGGAGAAATTGAAGTCTTTACATTTGAGCTGCAAATCCAGCTCAAATTTTTCTTTATTTGTACTTTGGATTTGGGGTGCTTGCTTCCTGAGGAGTGATGGTCCCCAATTTCTGGAGCTCAGGAAGATCCCCTGAGATCAGAAGGCGAATTCTAAACTAAAGCAGGTGTTAGAATAGACGTTAAAAGCAGAATGGACAGCTGAGTCAAAGAATCAGATAGGCACTTAAATCACTGGAAAGAGCTTTGGAGACTTAACAGGAAATCAAACATAAAAACCTTCAACTTTCCAACCATACACTCCCAAGCTACATCTGAACTCCTTGCTTTAGGGACAGATTGTTCATATGAGGAAGTAAGAATAGAAATAGTCAATATCTTGGTGGGGCATGGGGCCTGTAATCCCAGCAGCTCGGAGGCTGAGGCAAGTGGATTGCAAGTTCAAAGCCAGCCTCAGCAAAAGCAACACAAAATAGGACTGGAGATGTGGCTTAGTGGTCGAGGGCCAGTGAGTTCAATCCCCAGTACCAAATAAAAAGAAAAGAAAAAAGAAATACTCAAATACCCAATGTCTCTTTAGAATGAAGTGTGATTTCAAACCCTCCATCATCCCTTTGTGTGCCCCTTGGTGATCATAAGTATAGAGCAGCGCTTATGTGTGTGGATAAAGCATGAGTGATAGATCTAGATTAGAATCTGACCCTGGTCTAGTCTAAAAATCCTCTTTCCAAATATCACGAAACCATAGCAAACATAAGGGAGCTGACTTCCTTCAGTCAGTACAGTGTTAAAGTCTGAAATCATACCAGTACCCTTCTTCCCAAGTTCCTGATTTAGGACTTCTGCACACCTACAAGAGGAAAAAGCTTTTCCTTGCCCTCCCAGGGTTAGTAACTAGGAGCCAGAAAATCAAACTGATGAAAAACAGAGTAACTGAAGGAAAGCCTTCTTTATTGAAATTAATTTTTTTATATGCACAGAAAAGAACTGAACACCCAAAGGAGCAGTTAGACCCAGGGGTTACACACTATTGTAACAAAGGCTGGTAAATTGTAGATCGATGGCCGGATGAACGCAAAGGTAGCTTTGCTACCTTTGGTCTTCTAGAAAGAGTGACTGACCGTGGAGCGTGGAATCTGTGGTAGAGAAGAGTTGTTTTGTAAGGTTTGCTAGGAAGACTCCACTCATCTCTGAGAATGAGAATTGTACTCCTCTTCTTGGTAAGGGAGAAGGAAGTTACTTTACAAAGAGAAAATCATGCCATTCTTTTAGGCAGAAAGAAGGAGGGCAGAGAGGTTCTCTTACATCTGTTACTTCTCAATGGTTTCAGCTCAAAATCATCAATATACAAAAGTAGCAGATTTAAAGGTGCAATATCCTGACCCTCTACCTACAGATGGTGTTTAGGGTAACTGGAAGCCAGATGATGTCTCCTTACTCTTAAAATGCATTTTTAATCAAATCATTCAAGATTAGAGGTCAGTACTGAAGCCATGTTATTTGAGGCCATATGAGTCCAGAGGCAATGGTATGAAAAAATTATCTGCTAACAATTTCAGCACACTCTTAACCTGGCTTGATATTCAGACTAACACATTGGTGTATAAAACCAATAACAATCTCTGTATATGCAAAACACTATCAATATATTAGCTCCATTCATTTCTAAAATGCTCTTAGAAATCACAAGCCATCAGTCCCATGAAACCTATAAGAAATTGTTGGCCCAGCTCTATTATTTACCCAGTCATGCTGTTGGATTATCCTGAATGACAGAGCTTAGATGTTCCACTCTAGTCAGTCTGGCCTCTGTCTACCATCCCCAAATGGGAGGAGAAGATACATTGCAGCATTTATTTAGTGAAGGGCATCACTCAGATGGAAGACTCCCAAAGCTTCAACAGAAGGAAATACTAGCCCATGTCATAATAATAGGGGTTACAGGAATCAAGGAAAATTCTGAAGCAATTAACCTGCAAAATTAAATTCAACTAAACAATGTTGTGCTTTAGAACTTTTCAGAGTCTTTAATATCTTGTTGAGAGTTTCAGGTATTTAAAAGACATAGTTATTCACCCTATTTCAGGCATGTATGACAGTGGAAACCATCAATTGAAAATTTCACATAAATACTGAAACCCGAAATGCATCTGAGGAAACTCAAGTTGGTGCCTGTGGCATTGCATAATCCCTCTGCCTGGTTTGCCAGGATGCCAGATAGAAGCAGGGAACCAAAGGATGAGTCGTCTCTAACTCCAATTGCTTTCGTTAGTCTGCACAGAGTATCTCCACGATTTTCCACACTTCAGCAGTCAGTTTATTTAAAATCACAATGTATAATTTCTATTCTTAGACTAGACTCATTACTTCAAGTCTAACGCTGATACCCCATCCAGAACTTAACTGCAATCTATTTCTTTGACATTAATTGCAATCATACTCGGCTCTTATCACACTTGCCCGTTTTCTGTTCCCATAATGACCACAGTTTTTTTAAGATCTTGTCTTTGCTTACATTGTTCTTCTTATCTGTAATGAATTGTTTTCTCCTTCCTTTTAGTCTAGTACAAGCCTCATTGAGGTGTCCTTACATCCTGCCTTCTCTCTTATGTCACCAGTGTCCCCAATTCAGAAGTGAGTTTCTTCTGCTGTAAATGTTTGCAGCATCGTTTGCTTTCTGTCTTTTTCTGTGAGCTATATTTTACAGATTTGTGTTTTATCTGCTATTTAGGTTACAATGTCTTTTACTCATCTTTGACTCTCTATCAGCACAGAGCCGGATTCTGACATATAAAACACTTCACGTAATTGATTGTTAATGTTAAATGAAACATGGGAGTTGAAGGTCTATCAATAGATTGAAATCAGATTGCCAGGGGCCTTCAAAGCCACATAGATGACTTTGGACTTATTCTGATGGGTATTTGGAGATGTTCTGAATTTGTTCTTTTTTTGTTGGTTCTTTTTAGTTATACAGGACAGTAGAATCCATTCTGATGTAATTATACAAGCATGGAATATATCTTATTCTAATGGATGTTCATGATGGTTCTTAAGTAGAGGGGGAAGGAGACAGGAATCAGTGTGCCTAGTTGGCCAGCACTGTAGCTTGTTGATCATAGGAAAGTATTCCAAATCACACCTCTCAGGTCTGACCCTGGGTTTATTCTTACCACCTATGTGATCTCAGGAAAGTTGTTAAACCTCTCTGGTTCTCAATTTCCTTATTTGTAAAATTTGAATAACTTTACTCTCAGGGTCATTGTGAGGTTTGAATGAAAAAATCCACATAAAATCCTAGAGCAATGCCTGGTACCTACGGAATCATCAAGAAACATTTACTAGTATTAAAATTAACAACATGAAAAACTGACAAGAACATTGATCTTGGGCATCAGGGGAACTGGACTTTTCTGTTGTTTGATGAAAAGGTACAAATGAGGTCAAGTATCAAGTCAAAGAGTCCAACTGGTACTCGAGAGAGGAGAGCATGTGTTTGGTAAATTCACCACTCTCTGCATCCTAGGCTTGCAGAACAACAAATGCATTAATCAACCTCTCAGAGACAATCTATAAAACATAGAAGCCCAATTCATTAATTTACAATGAGAAATATAACTATTAAGTAGATGAGATGTCAGGGCTTATGTATAAGTATGTGCTTTCCTTTTGGGTAAGTGAATCTAGAAAGTCAAACGATAATCCAAGGGTTGTTTGAAGAGAGGGAAAACAGCAAGGAGAGTAAGTGGGTGACCACAGCTGCATAAATGAGCTCATAGCCAGGGACATTTGCTCTGTGCAGGCACACCCACCACTCCAGGATGTCACAACAGACTCTATCTTGCCCTTCCAGTGACAAAGAGCACTGTCTTTCCTTTGCTTCTGAGAGCCCCTCTATTGGCATACACATCCCCGGGAACAATTCAGTCTTTTGGAATGATATTTTCTAAGTACAATCAAAAAGTTACCCAGAGTTTTACCAAAAGGCTATGATTGATTTGTGATTTATTAGGACAGTTTTAAGATAATTGATGTTTTCTCTTAAAATTTGGTGGGCCTCTGGCAGCCACAAGAGACTCAGCAGAAGAAATTTCTGTATCCCTTCCAGTTTGCGTATTCCTACAATTATCCTTAAATAAAACATCAGGCACCTCTGAATGACCCCAAAATGCATTGTCTTAAAATGCTTATTTTAAGCTCCTCTGTGTTGCTACAGACTGTGTGGGCCAGTGTTTGGAGCTGGCCTCATCTGGCTCACCTCTCTCTCCATGCCACATTGGCTGTTTTTGGAAACTTCTGGGGTCAGACATGGCCCAGACATCTAGCCCTGCCTCCACTTGTCTCCCTGTCCTGTTAGGCCAAATCACAAACTAAGTCTGGGGAAAATGGACTTTGCTTCTTGAAGGGAGAAACTGCAAACAATCTGTAGTCAGATTTCCTAAAACCTACTATGGGTAGAAATCAATTACAACTGAGCAAATTAAAGAATAAATGAATGTGTCTTCAGGGAGACAGGTCGCACCTGGCGAATACTTTAGGCAATTGAGTTGGCAGGTCTGAAGTCCATGAGTCCAGGGAAACTACTCATCCAGGCCCCAGTGGAAGGGACTCCAGTCCCCAGTAGAAGTTCAAAGGAGGCATCATGCGTTATTCCTCCCGACACTAAAACTTTATGATCTTAAGAACGTAATCAGCAGGGGAGGTGGAAGCGTCTGCATAGAAGCTGACATCGAGTGACCCTTCCTTAGGAAGCTGACACTGACCACTCCTGCCCAGTGATCAAATTTGATGGGTTTCATCATCTTCCTCCTGTGTCCGCTCCGGCTCTATCGATCGCATCGCCTTCAATATCTCTTTTGTGGTTAAAGGCTGCTCCGGAGACTGCCCTGTCTGAGTTGCCTAGTTTTGTCAATTCCAATTCAGCCAGACATCCTTTTACCCTTTCCTAGACAACAAAGCTTTCTGGTCGATGTTTAAAAGGGGAAAAAAAAGAAAAGAAAAAAAAAAAGTTCATAGGAGACTTAGAAGCCTCAGAAGGTCTTAACTAAACCCTTCTTTCCTTCATACTGAGTGAGTCTCCATTACCTGGGTTAAGGAGAGTGATCTTCCTTTTCTAATGCTGGCTCATATTTATCTTCTCTCCCAGCCCTTTACCTCTGCCTGGGATCCCAGAGAGAAGCCTCCTTATTTTTCTCTTCTTTCTGAAAATTAAAAATCTTTATTGAATACAAAAATAGCCTGTACATTTAAACCCTGTGTATGTCTTTTTACCTTATTTTCTAAGTCAGAAAAGTACTTTTTGAGCATTCTCACTGGGCCTAAATGATGAAACAGTGTCTCTTTTTTATGCTTCAAATCCTACTTGTCTCTTTAAGATATGGCAGAAAAAGCTCCTTACAATGAAACTAAGACCCTTGGAAGAAAGTTACAGAAAGTTTGAGAATCCCATCTTAGTGTTTTTTACACATCCCTGTGTTGTAGTTTGGATCTTAAATGCCCCTCTAAGAACATGTGCTGGAGACCTGGTCACTAGACCGTGGTGGTACTGGGAGGTGGTAGAAGCCTTAGCGGGTAAGGCCTAGTGGAAGGAAGTTGGGCCATTGAGGAGGTGCCCTTGAAAAGGATTTTGGGACCCAGGCCCTTCCCTCTCTTTCTTTTGCCTCCAAGATACCACAAGGTGAGCAGTTGTGCTTCAGCTGTTGCTGCCATCATGATGTTGTTCCTCACTATGGCCCCCAAAGCAACAGGGCCATGTGACCATTGAAACCTCTGAATCAAAATGAATATTTCCTTTAAGTTGTTCATCTCAGATATTTTGTGACAGTGACATAAAGATGTTTCACACACTCATGTTCCTTTGTCTCAGAAAAAATTCTACTCTTCTAGGGTCTGATATGTGTATGACCTGCCTTTGTTTTTGTAGCACAGGCTGTTCGCTGCCTCACTACTTATTTCGTCCTTTACTTCCAATACACCTTGCTGTCAGCAGGCCACTTTCAGGTTACAAGCATCATCTCCCCCGTCTCCATGCTAAAGTCGTGTTTATCTCCTCTTGTTCTTCCACTTCAACTCCTCACCACTCTCCTTTGCTGTGTACCTAGTTCCTTAAAAAAAAAAAAAAGAGTCTGCAACTTCTGTGTCCACTACACTTTTTAGACCCTCCTTGATCCCTTATAATCTGTCTCTAACTTTAATGCTTTTGTTGCATTTGACTTCAAAAAGCTCACAAATCATTTGCAGAAAAAATACCCATATCCATGCATACACAAAAGTGAGTACAACATGTTAAGCAACTCTTAACATCTTCAATCTTTCAACAGCATAACCTTCTTGAAACTTTGTGACCTCATCCTTCACGACCTTGTACTTTACTTATTCTGGGTAAAAGACAGTCTCTGCCACAACAGCATGAGGGATAGTAGTTGAAACTTACCTCACACTTAGAATTAATTGGTATTCTCTCTTCAACCCAGGTCATACTGGATGCATTTGACTGGGAGTGAATGCTCTGTTTTTTCTGCACACTCTGTTTCCACTCACAAGTTCCACACTCCCTGAATCAGTCATGATGATAACCAACCATATTTTTGCCATTTGGACTTATTATTATAATGACACATTTTAATTCAATAATACATCAACCAATAAAATATGAATGCAAAGTAATATAATCATTTCTTTCATGAAATCTAAATTGAAAAGATTTGATGAAGGCAATTTAAAAAGAACAAAACACAACAAACCCTGTTAAATGAGAGTGAGATGTTAGTTTGGGAGGGAGGAAAATATCATGAAACTCCTAAGTGTCATCCTTCATAACATTTAGCCTAACTTAAAAGAAACAAAAATGGAAAATCCAAGATAAGGCAGTTTGGCTCTGGTTTATGCAGACAGAAGGAGTAGCATGCTTCTTGGTTGAAAGTACAATGTTGATTAAGAGAGACATTAGAAGATATTAGAATTTTTTTAAAAAGCTTCTTTACTTCTGGAAAAGGCATTCAGTATTTTAATTCATCTACAATGACCAGCTCCTACCATACCACATGAAAGGGCTTCTAGGACAGTTAAGTGTTTGGTAGCTCACATCAGTGAAACATAGCATTGAATTCAGCTTACCTGTGTGCACCTGAGCAAATTACTTACCCTCTCTAAGCCGTGATTACTTTAAATAAATTAAAGAAAAAATGGTATTGCTTCTTACTTACATTACAATGATAATGTAAGTAAAATGTCATTGTTGTTATGAGTTGAAAAATAAAACAGTCTCATGAAAAGAAGTCAAACTCATTAGTAGGTAAAGTTGTTGGCTAGTACCTGACACCAAGTGCTCAAGCCTGTCAGCTATGATATTTTATCAGAAGTGCTCAATAAATTATCATCATCATTACCACCATCATGAATGCCACTTATTGATGCTTTTTTCTTCCTTTCATACTCTTGATTGAAGGTACTTCATGTGGTCTGTATTCAACTATCTCCTCTCTTCATTAAAATAATTTCTTTTTTGGCAACAGCATCCAGGACCATGGGATCAAGGTGTTGCTCTGCGTATCATGCCTCTGTTGTAAGATTGGATTATAGGTCTACTGTGTGCAGGGTCCTAGGAGTAGAGAGTAAAAATGGTGGATGGACATGAAGAGCTTCATCTTCATGACTGGCTAGCTCGACTCACTGTTTTTTCTTGTGGCTCTGGAAGGAAGTATGATGGATTCCTCTCACATGCACAGTATATGATACCATGTATTGATTTAAAACAATGCTGCTCTTGGAGGTCAATATTTGTATGATCTACCTCTGTTTTTGTAGCACCTATTCTCCACCACCTTACTACACCTGTTCTACTTTCAATACCCCAGTGTATCAGTGTGCTAAAGTCAAACTATAAGCATGGCTCCTCTTCTCTATGTGAAAGTCTTCTTTATCTTCTCTTTATCCTCCATTAAACTCTCCATCATTCTCCTTTACCTAATTCCTGGAAAGAATAGTTTGCCCCTGCTGTCTCCACTGTAGCATTTAGGCACTCCTTGATTCTTCACTGTCTGGTCTCTAACTTCACCACTGATGCTGGAATTGTCTTTAAAAAGGGTCATAAATTATTTATTTGCCAAGAAACACACACACACACACACACACACACACACACGAAAACTCCACCTACTACAATTCATAGTCTTCACTGTATGTTGAAATTCTTCTGCCCTTTTAACTTCTCATTTTTGAAGCATAGCTTGAGTTAAAAATTTGTGCTTTTTGGATTCATCCTTTAATAGGCACAGCATGCACACATCAGCCTTGGAAAAATCCAGATAGTCTGAAGTAAAGATGGAGCTGTTTCCCTTCCCAAACTAGACAAGACTAGCATGATATTTGGAGGCTCACATCCACCAGGGACTCTACACTTGGTTGTACTACCACACAGTGCCCCCTCAATACCCATATGCCCCTCATATGCCTCACTGTAAACCCCTGCTGTGCTTGTTCATCCCAATGGCTACACTAGGGCTTGAGTTTTCAGGACTTCATAGTTTCCAGACACCTGGGTAGAAACCTCAGCAACTTGTCTGGAATTTTCACACATTTTGTTCTTTCACGCTCCTTCCCTTACTGTCCTTCAAACACCTCATTCCACCATATGCTCCTTCGCTGGTAAATGTGTTCATGTGAAATGTCTCCAAGAGCACATAAATTTTGACTTTCCTGAAATATGCTCAAAATTTCCCACTAATGAGTCTTTTTGCCAGACTGAACCTTTAGCATATGAGTTCTGGTTCAAATATGGAATAAAGTCACTGTTGGTTTTTTGGATGTAAGATGGAAGGAAGATGGCCTACCCCTTCCCTTTATCTAGCTAGGTTGGTACCCTGCATGGTGGTCTACAGCACCCCACCCTCTTCCCATTCTCCCTTTCCTTATTACTGCTAGGGTGCAGCATGTCTCTCACCTTTATTAACTCATGAAATGGTAGTTAGCAGCTATTAAATTATTGATGGAAGAATTGGTTGTGCCCATTTAATAAGCCCCAAGGGCTGGTAATGCATGAAATAGTGACAGTGAGGTGTAGGGGGAGAGGGAAAGCAGAGTTAGCTTCAGCTTAAAATCACATCAAATAGAAAGCCCAAGAGAGTTCATGCCCTAGATACGCTGAAGTAACCTTAAGGACCAAAAGGTTGGGAAGGGTGGGATCCTAAAGAGATAGTAGCTATAAAAAAGAAAGCATGGTGCCAGCAAAAAATCAACCATCCCCACCACTCTAGGCCATGGGAGTACTAACATTCCCTGTTAATAAGGAGACAAAGAAGAAAGGATGAACATATGGAAAAATCAGCAGGGAAAGCATAGTGATTCTTTGCTCACAAGGAGCTGAATAATTAATGGTAGGAGGTGGGTGCATTATTAATGAATAAAATAGAAAAAAAATCCTTTTGGAAAGTGTCAGTGAGGTCAATGATAGGAGATGAAGGGACTTTATAATCAACCCAGATCCTCATGGACATTGAAGTCAGGAATACAAGTTTAGGAACCACACAGAGTGCAATTATGTGTGATACTAATGGAAAAGGAAAAAGCAATCTTTTGGGGGTGATTCGCACAGTGAGTAATTGACTCTGGGTTTGGATTGTAATTGCAGCAATGGCACCTCTGGACAAAATGATGAGGCTTTAGGGACTGCAATCAGGCAGGTCCTAGATCCAGCAGCTTCCTGGGGGATCTGGTAGAGTTTGGAAGGGAGAAACTGTATACCCTGTCCTCATCTGTCCTCCTGCACCTGGAGCCTGAAAGCCAAACTCCCTGGATCAACCTCCCAAAGGTAGGTCAAGATTGGAATAGACAGAGGCAGGTCCCTCATAAAGGATGGAAATAGTCAATAAAGGCCTGGGCGGTACTTAGAGCAGCTCAAGCAGGCATGGACTCCATAGGTATCCATAATCTCTGCTTCAGGATGGCTGCATTCCTTACTACCCTCTGAAAGCCAATTGGTACCTTTGCTCACACTATTCTGCCCCATCTAAAATGTACTCCCTTCTCCCAACATTTCTCCTCCAAGGTTAAGCTTCTGCTTATACTCCTTCAGTAAGCCTTTTCCAGCTGCTGAACCTAGGAAGCCTCTCTCTTCCTTGGTTGATCAGTCCTTAGGGTCTAGTAAACAGTGGTAATGTCATTGATTACAGTTTGAGTCTTATCACCCTAAAAGATCATATAAGCTTCTTAAAAGCCAGAGCTGTATCCCCAACAATATCCAGCACAGACTAGAGGCATTAATTGCCTAGTGAATACATATTGATCAATTGATTATTTAACTCACTTAACACTTTCACATTACTCGGCTTAGGTATCTGATGTTTAGGAAAAATTCAGTGAAAGTCAAACTGACTTAATTCTAATTAATGAGGAGTAGAGAGGAGACAAATGACTTCTTTGGAGTATTAAAAATAAACTTCAAAAGCAAAGTGAACAATCAAATATGAAGATGTTTAAACTCACCAGTAACTAAGAAAATGCATTTAAAAACAATAATTAAATACCATTGTTCACACATCAAGTTTGCAGATTTAAAAGGTAACACTAGTGTGGGAATATAAGCACTAACAAACATATTTTGGTAGTTTATACATAAGATCTTTAGAGAATTTAATCAATTTTTCCCACAATTAAATGTACTTTTAAGAGCCTGTCCTATAAACAAAGACATACATTGTCTAAAATTATAAGTACCAAAATGTTTTTTTTTTTTTGCTATAGGGAAAAATTGGAAGCAATCTACACATCCATCAATAACATATTGCGTAATCATTCCGAGACTTATTATTGGACACCATAGAACTAAAAAGGACGAGGGCAACTGATAAGTAAGAATCATTAAATTACACATTAAAGCAACAACAAATTAAGCAACTCATTAGAATCATATGTAGACACTCCTCAAGTTACAATGAGGTTTCATACCCCAAAAGTTGAAAATATCATAAGTCAAGAATGATTTTAATACATTTAACTTATCAAACACCATAGCTTAGCAATGCAACAATCTAAAGAGTATTGGTAATCTCATGATAACCTCTTTCCCTCATGGTAGACTGGAAAATGCAGCTCGCTGATGCTGGACAATTTTCTCACAAGAGAAAATTGTACCACATATTGCTAGCCAGGGCAAAGCTCAAAATTTGAAAAAGCACAGAATCTACTAAATGCATAATACTTTTCCACCATTGTAAAGTCAAAAAATCATAAGTCAAACCAACCTAAGTCAGGGACCATCTGTAGATGTGGATGATCTCATTTGGGTTTAAAATGCGTATAAATGTATGCATCTACATGAATATATATCAGTTCCTCCATATATAAATGCATACAAAGAGAGCTGGAAGGGCACTCAACAAAGTTTTCATAGCTGTTAGTGCCTTCCAGAGGGATGGAATTAGTTAGAAGGAGAAATGAAGAGGTGCTGTATATGCTCCCATACAAAATAGAGAGTTAGACACTAAATAGAGGACTAAATCCAGATTTCAGTCCAACCCTCAAGAAAGGTTTCCTGAATATGCACAAGTGTGGTACATATTCTGCTTCAGGAGCTGTCTGCAAGCACCCCATGGAGATCATCAGGGAACTGTGAATTTGCATCACATAGAGCATACCCTGCCTTCCTACCTTCACCCCTCCATGCCTTCCAATCCACACCCCAGTGTTAGTCTTCTCTGAGGGCCCTTTGTGCTGCTGCAAAATACATTGATCTCACCCTCTCAGAACTCCTATGGCATATGTCTGCATCAATCAATTGATAATTAATTATGAATGATTTGTGACTTTGGAGGGGTAACTTACAAATGAGCCACTAAGCAATTCCTCCACCATAATATTTACGGTTTCGTCTGACTCTTCAGCCAGTTGCATAATTGCAGAGGCCCATTCTCTTCCCCAATTTTCTCCATCTTGTACCCTTTTTCTCAATTCCCCTCTTCCTCCCCCTGTCCTCATTCTGAGCAGGTTCCATGCAAAATGAGAATACAAAGTACTCTTCTAGGTGGAGCACGGATCCTTCTCTCTCCCAGCTCACTGAGTCTCAAGTTCCCCCCAAGGCACAAAGGTAATGTGGCACTTTAATTAACATGAAGGCCTTTTTCTATGATGGACCTCTTGGCAATAGAGTAACTAAACACCTGCCTATGGCAAAATGACCTGGGAAAATTACAGAGCCTAAAAGCTTAGAAGTGAGCTCAGCTAGAGTTATGTAACCATAGGAAAAACAAACACTGTAACAAGAATTCCATTTCAAGTGTTGATCTGGGTATCAGTGCCTCTGAGTTTAACAAAACTGAAAAAAAAAAAAAAAAACTGTCTCTTAAGTGCCAATCAGTTCACATCCATTACTTAGTCTTCATTCGAAGGAAGGTCAAACCATCTAGAATTGCAATTGGTCCCAGGGCAGAGTGGCCTCTGCTCAGCATAAGCAGTCCCTGGGGATTCTGATTGCTGTGCTCTCAGAAAGGAAGGGGGGGAGCGCTGGTGAAGATTCTCCAGGTCATCAGGGTCTTCTCTGTTTTCCTAATCCTTTCTGCTTTTACTCAACTGTCTTCACTCCCCAATTTCCCCAACTCCTAGAATTTCATAATAGATGCACAATACATTTTTAATGAATTAAATTAACATTTTTAGCAACATCACAGAAATAAAAGCTCTGCCTCTGGCTGAATGTGAAATAAAGAGTTGCTGCCTAAAATTTAAGTGGTAGAGGGGAAAGAGAGAGAGAAATGTTTGATTTGAATTCAGGAAGTCTGGAATTTTGAAGTAGAAGAAGATAACAAAAAGGAAAGCCCAAGGATGATCATGAAGTTTTTGTGTGTTGCTGAAAATCTGGATGTATCCTACAAAGGGCCAGTGAGGGATTTCAAAGAGGAAAACGATGTTATTGAATGTTGATTTTTAGGTCACTCACTCTGTGACAGTGTAGATGAAAGGCATGTGACTAATAACTTCAGCAACAGAACTACCAAAAGACCACTGAGTGACCCCTGACTGGGAGCCTTCGTTGATGTGATGCCCAAGGGTTTCAGGTGAGGCCTGATCTGGGAGATACTGGATAGAATTGGGGGGGCCTGGAGTGCAGAAGCAGCAGTGAAGCAGGAAGATTCGCAGATGGTGTTTTGAGGGCTGGGAGGATGACAGTGTCATGCAAGGACAAAAAGTCCAAAGGGTTTAGATGATATTGAAGGTGAGTTCTGTTTGGGACAGTGATTTTGAGTTGTGTGGGAATATGTGGATTCATAAGGTGTGGGGAGAAGGGGTATTGAAAGCACAGGGCTGGAGCTCTGATGAGATGAGTAGGCTTAGAGATGGGAGAGTTGTTGGAGGAAAAAGTTGGAACAGAAGCTGTGAGAGTCATAAGGCCACCCAGCAGCAGAGTCAAGGAAGATTGAGGATGCACTAGAACACTAGAACACTCTATTTAAAGGTCAGCAGAAAATAAAGAATCCCTTGTGATTCTCATTTCATCTCCTTTATTTAAGTTTAATTAATGTCCTGGATGTTTTACATCTGAGCTGAGTCACCTCCCTTTCCAAGTCCCCATGCAACCTCATGCAGAGATGTGTTTCTCCATCTCCATTCTTTCCAGTTCTGCCCAGACACACTTTTAAATGTTCCTTGTGCCTTCTGTGGCTTTGCATGAAGTCACTCTGCAGGCTTTCAGTTCCCAAGTGTAGGGGATGTGAGGTTGGGGGCCTCTTGGGCTATGGAAGCCAAGACAAGAAATGGATCCAATCCTTAGAAATTAGAATGAAAATAGGAACAACTCTCCTCCTGGATCCTCCTCCAAGATGTTTTAGAACCTATTGTCAATTCTTTCTCAGCTCTGTGGCTACTACGGGGTCTGCATTAGAGCTTCCCCACCCCAGAAGCAGAAAACTCACGTGTTTCCAGCTTGCTTAAGGGTTTTGACATAATTCCAACACCTTCTCTAGGTATATGAATGCCAAATCATCTAAATCTATAATACTAGGAATGGAATCACTAATGAAATAAGGCTATGTAGTCTTTCAATGTGACATTATTCATGTTTTTATCATACCTTTTGAAGAGACCCAGAAATGTGCACAGGTCACAGATTATTCTCCCACCAAAATGAGTTCAAGGCAGAACCAGGGATGTAATCCAAGACTCCAGTATCAAGCCCACCAGATCCAACTTTCAGGAACATACTTATAAACATTGTGTCTGTCTCTCTGTTTTTGCAGCCCAGAGAGAAGATGTCTTTCTGCCTCTCATGCATTAGAAGGCAGCTGGTATCTAAATATGCTCTAATGAAAAACTTTACCCTCGGGTGGGCCAAGAAGTGGGGAGGGGTGGCGGAAAGCTGCTACCAGAGCCGGTTGGCAATGCTTGGAGGGAGTGAAAGACCAGGAGCATTTCTAAAGAAAAGCAGAAATGTCACGACCCAGGAAGTAGCAAGGAGAGGAACAGGCTGGAAATCTAAATGCAAAGATGAAAAGGAGGAAGGAGAAAATGAGAAGGGCGACCACAGTAGCTGAAAACCTGATTTGACAAACACCTGGAAAAGGTTTAGGTTGGTTTAATAGTGGAACGGCAATACATATTTTAGTAAATAGATGTGCTGTATTTAAAAAAAGAAAGAAGAAAAAAAGAAAAAAGATGAGACTCTGAGGATAAAAAGATGTCAAGTACAGCAAGTGGCTGGAGAGCACGATGAGATGTCAGGGAGAAGGAGAGAAGAGGTCTTTTAGGGTGGAGTCACTGGGGCCTCAGGGAGCAGCCCTAAGCCCTGACTGAGCCATCGGGGCTTGCCCTTCTCCAGTCCTTAAATTCCCCCTTGGAGCTGCCTGTCAATCACACCCCTAAAGGAGCCCAGCAGTGTGAGCACGTTCTTCCCAAGGCACTCCTTCCATTATCCTCGCTAAACCTGCCTCCGCCGTAGGGATGCACGCAGATTGCTCACATTAAGAAGCAAATTGATTATGAACTGAGTTTTGTCTACCAACAATTTTTAATATGTAATCTTGTCATGAGTGAACGAAAGTCATTAATAATACAGTAAGCAAAATGTGCTACAGTTAACCTTAAATTATAACTTACAAAGAGCATTCTTGCAGTTTCTTCTTTGATTTATGAGCTCAGTTTATTCTATGCAAATTCATGCACAGTTTCTAATAAGAGGGAGGAGGAAAGATAAAGGAGCTTTGAATATTTTATAAGCTTTTTCCACTTACCTTAATTTAGAATTATGAGGCTGAATATGTAAGTAGAGAATAATTACCTATTACTAGTCTCCCACATAGTTTATCTATTGCAGCTCTGAACATCCTGAGCAATGCAAAGCATAACTGTTTTACTACCTGTACCACTGTGAATATGATAATTAGGCCTCCTTCAGCGTTACTTGTTGCTGACACATGAGAAGATAGACACTGTAATATAACCAGACAGTCCTGCACTGTTGTTTAATATCCCTTTTAAAAATAATATACCAGTTGTTCAATATTTCATTCATTGCACATAGTTAAAGTGAACTTTTTAACGAGGTTTGTGCCCTGAAAAATTTCCTTGCCTTTCTTCTCCCATGACTGCATTCTATGAGCTCCAGGAATATGGAATTAAGTAAATGGGGTGCCATTGAAAGAGGTAAGAAGGATGGCCTAGAGACAGGGGCTCATTGCCGGAGCATTGTGGCAGCTCTGCTCTCTCACCCTCCTCTCCATTCCAGCTGTCTCTTTGCACACACCAGCGCTCTGTCTTTGACTCCCCATCTACCACCCAGTCTAGGACTTCAGAGCACATCCCATGTCCAAGTGAAGTAGATGCAGAAAAACAGGAAGAAAACACAGAGTCTGGAATTCCTGGCAAAGAAAAGCTGAAATGGAGGAAGTTAATGATGCCCTCGGGTTCAAACAGGCTCCTCAATTGTTAATTGACTACATGGGAAAAGAGATGCTTTTCAAGAGTTATCAGATCTTGACTGGGTCAAGAGAAGGAGTTGGTGACTTTCTAAAGCTTCCACAGGATGCTAACCCTTGGGGGAGGCAAGGATTTCTCTTTTTCCATAATGGGGATTGAACCCAGGGCCTTCCTCATGCTAGCAAAGTGTTCTACCACTGAGCTACATCCATGACCCTTTTGAGACATTTTCTCATTAAGTTACTGAAGCTGGCCTTGAACTTGCCATCCTCTTCCCTCAATCTTCTGAGTCACTGGGTCTACGGGTAGGCTCCCCAAGTCCAGTTGAGGCAGGGATTCTGAGGCCAGGCCTTGGCACCACTCCAAAGGCGTAGGCTCAGGAGCTGCAGCCTGAACTTGGTAGTAGTTCCTAGACTTCAGGGTTCACACACACTCTCTCAGGAAAGTCCTAGTAATGGTGGTTTTGTTTTTAAGAAATCTGGACCTGGGTCGAATATTGAAACTGACCAGCCCATTTAATTTAGGAAATGGAATAGAATGGATGGCCAGGTCTTCAGTGCTGTCCACACAAATGGATTCAGAGCCCATGGAAGGAATAAGGCCCTGGCCTCTGCCCACTTGTCACCGAACTCCGTCAGACTCCCCATTTGAAAGGATACGGTATCTCAGATTTGTTTTGTCTTTTTAGATTACCAACAGAAACTCTTAAGCACCTAGTGATGTGCCGAATTATCTGAAAAATAACATGAATTGAGAGTGAACTGTTCTTTGCATTAGTTAGGGCTCAAGGCAAATGTAGTGCTGTGGTCTCCTCTTCTATCACAGTAAATGCTGATCAAATTTAACAGAGGGAGCAGGCAGCTTCCAATAAAGAGAGAAAAAAGGTTTTTCTCTCCCAGTAAATTGTATCATTGGATTTTGTGATAATTAGCACTTCATATCGTATTATAGTGATGGTGTCAGAGCAACAGCCAAACAGAACTAATGAGTTAAATATCTGTCAGTGGGATGCTTCAGGTCTGATTAAGGCCACTGCAGGTGTGTCTGTCTATTTGTCTTTTTTTTTTTTTTAATTCGTGGTGGTCAGTGTATTGAATTGTCAGACAGAACATCATTCAATTAACATCAATTACCAATGAATCAAGAATATTACAATCCCTTCTCTTGATCATTGAAAGAATAGCTTGACAGGTAATAATTCATATAAGAAGAAGAAGGGAAGGCACCCTAAAATAAAAATGTAGAAGCTCTTCTTTTAGTGTCTGATTTGAGTGAATGAAGGAATAAAGCATGCCTTCATTCTTATCCGGCTGCTGCTTTAAAACAACCAAGTAGTTTGGGAACATAAAAATTTTCATTAGTGAGCTTATGCTGAGGAATATGAGTTTATAAAGATTTACCAAGTGGTGGTCACTTCACCTTGCATTTTATACATATTGTTTATTTGATCCTTATATCAGCCCTGTAATGACACTTTGTTATTCTAATGTGTTCTGAGGAAATGCAGCATCAGATGGAACGGTCTGACCTTGATTGGAACAACTAATATTTATTAAACACTTTCTCTGAATCTAATTGCATGCTGAGCACAGATTAAGGAAGAATCTAACAGAAGGGGGAAATGCCACCCCTGCCATAAAAGGACGTCTGAGTGAAGTTACAGTTATAAAGCAAAATGTGAGGGGAAATAGATAAAAACTCAAAACAGAAGAGGGAAATAACGATATGGCACAATGTAATATCAGAGCTGTCACAATGCATTATATAGTTGATTGTCAAATGAGTGGCAGGGATAGAAACTGCTATTAGTTTAGAAAAGAAAGAGAAAATTGTGGGCTAAAGTGGTCTGAGGAGATTGAAGGAGGAGAAGAGGGCTGACCTTGGTCTTGAAGGATGAGTAGGTTTTGGATCCAACGGGAAGGTCAGGAGGACACAATGGGGCATTTCAGATTGGATAGAGGAAAGAAATGTCTGAGGTGAGTGAGCACCATGTCTATTTGAGAGGCAAAGTGATGTCCAGTCAGGTTAGAGAGAAGGGTTCATACAATAGATCATGGGCAGGAAGGTGGAAGGGGTCATGCAGTAGGACCTCGAATTCAAGAGAGAAGAGTCTGGATTGCATGCTTCTAGAAAGGTTGAACCATTCTCATTTTAATCAGGTCTATTGTTGGCATCTGCTTGCAGTTAATTGTCATAACTGATCATGTTTTTCAGTAGACTTGTGCTGGACCCCTCAGATGGTATTCTGTATCACTTAAAATACTTTTAAAAGCAGGTTCACATCTGCCATAGCATCCCTTATAAACCTTGAACTTCAAATTCAGTGACTTCTGACAGTGTTTGGTTACAACCATATATATATATATATATATATATATATATATATTGTGTGTGTGTGTGTTTCTTATATGTAGGGACAGCATGCTCTATTTACATAGATATGCACACACATATTATAAATTAATATGCTGCATTCATTAAAAAATGTGCACCGAAATATAACTTTTAAAAATATGAGAAACAAATGAAATAACCAAAATTTACATTTTTATTTTATGATCATGATTTAATAGTAACTTTTTTGCTGAAATTGAAATCTTTGTTTATAATAACATTTTCAGTGAAAACAATGAGACTGAATACACTTCACGTTTCAGAAAGCCTTGTTCTAACATCTTGTGATAGAATAATTTTACCATCTTATGCTGACTTCAGTATGAGATGGTCCTAGGTTTTTATGGCTGCCCTAGCTTTAAACAATACTCCATGAAGATGCAATGCCCAGGAATGCAGTCACAGTTGGCTCTGCCATCTTGTCAGGAAACTCAACTTTTCAATCTCTTGTATCTACTAAGCAAAAATATTTGCTGGAATTTTTCTAATGAATTTCCAGTTTATTAAATGTCAAGCAGGTCAGAATATTTTTCCTGAAATTTTCAATGTGCTCAGGTGAAAGTTGAATCATCATTTTTGGCAACGATATCACACTGGGGTGGAAAACTCCTCTCTAATTATCCATTGTCAAAATGAAGTTTACTTGCCTGCTCATTGATTGACCCCTCTTTAGATCTAATTGGGTAGTTTTTCTTGTACAATTAGTAATGGACTGAGGAAGAGGAGTGGTGACTGAGTCCACTGTACTCTAACGCCTGGGCTCACATGGTTAGCACTATCCAGTCCACACTTTCCTTCACAAATCCACTTAGCTGAGCACATATTAACTAAAAAAGAATAAAAGCACAATGGTGCCCCCCTGAGCCCTCTGAACTCTAAAATCTTCACCCTGCAGATACCTCAAGTCCACAGTTGAGTCAGGTGACTGTCTGGCTTGAAGACTGACAAGGCTTCCATGACAAATCAAAAATTGCATGTTAGAAATTATTTTTCTAGTACATATTCTGGTATTCTATTCCTACATCTCTCTGGTATTCATCCACTGATTGTAGATATCACCCTGGAAGCAACTATTCTGCACCTGTTGTGAGTGTAAGGCATCTAACAGCCAATGAGTTTGAGATCTCATGCAGATACCATAGCCATACTCTGCTGATGTGCATGTTAGAAATATGCCCATGCACAGCCCCTGTGCCCACAAGGGACCATTTGTATGTCACGCATTCACCTTATGTATACACAGGTAAGATAATTGCAAATGAGGTTCCTGATTCATTTTTGTAATTTCTTCTTCCATTCTCTGACTACTTCTCCCTGCCAAATACACAAACTTAGAAGAACAACCTGCCATTAGTATGCATTCAACACATATTTTAGATTTAAATTTAATCCACAGCCCTTTCTGCAGTAATGAATGGTTAACTCAAACACATGCTCACAAGCTCATACACAAACCAATGTACAGAGGCAAGTTGTTCTAATGACAGAAATGTCATCTAAGGGGACCCTAGCCCAAACACAACCCCTAAAGCCCTGATACAATGTCAGAAATGTCTCCCACCAGAATTATTCTTAACGAGCTCTTTTCATTATTCTTTTCTCCTTGGGAACTGAGCTTTGTTTACTTGAAGCAGTAGTGCATAACACAGACCATGTTAAAATCGTATTATTAATATCAATAGATTGGTTTAGAATTCAGAGTTTAATTACGAGGCTTAAGTTTTAAATGTCAAAGGAATTAGAAAAAGAAGACACAAGACAGGGCTGGAGAAACAAGGGATGTTTTTCCTGAAGAGGGTCAAATTAATCTGGATTTTGAGGGCTGAGTAGGATTTGCAAAGCCAGCCAGGGGAACACAGTTCCAGGAGGGCAAATCAGCGACTATGGCACCATTTGTCTGTGTGGGGGGTCAGTGAGGGGCTCAGTGGGTCACAGTCAGACTCGTGGAGTCCAGAACGCTGTGTGCTCCCATGGGCCTTTTCTCCCAAAGATGCCTTTCTTTTCCTATTTCAGACGAAAAATACCTTCCTGGAAGTGTCAGCTCTGTCAACTGAATTTTCATATCTCCCCATTAAATAATCAGTATGTGATTGGGATGTTACATTTATGAGGCAGTTTTTGAAACCTCTTTGAAGATAATTGTCAGTTACTGCAGAAAAAAAGGTGCCCTTCATGCGACTCCCCCCCCCCCCGAAAGTTCTCCAACTTCACAATCTGGTGGGTTTGCAATTCTTGGCTCTGTTATCACATGCCATAAAGACTAAAGAGAGGGTGATTTCAAGGGGTCCAATGGGTGGGGCAGAAAATAAATGCATGATGTTCTAATTGCTATTTAACATCATGGTGTTGATAGGAATGAGGTTCACGGCCTACCCCAATGTGTATACAACCTTCCTCATTTTAAATCATTTGCTGGATCCTTCGATTACTCACTGAAGGAATGCAGCTAACAGCACGTCAAGGGGTTACTTTTCCTACCTTGTGTCTAAGCCATAATTTTTGCACATACAGAACTTACTTCTAATCTCTTCTCAGCTTTGAAAATGATTTATCAGTTTTTTTTTTTCCATGCCCCCGGCATACCTCTGAACATGGAATCACACATTTGCTTTCCAAGATTAGTCACTATGTCCCATATCCTATGTGATCATAAAACAAAACTCAAAGAATATGGAATGAAAGAGCATACCAATGTCCATAAGAGAAATGGCCTCCAATGTGCCCAGGGAAGTGAATATTATTTTATCTCTAACCTAAACCCATAATTAGTCTAACTCATACTCAATCATGATGTTAAGTTCCTCTGCTTTTTAGTCCTATGCACACATCAAGTATGGCCTCAGAATCCTCAGATTTTCTCCACAACATGCTCCCCTCAAAAGTCAATGCAAGACTTCTGGAACACTCCAAATATCTGGATCTCTCACTGTGCTCTCTCTTCCTGGACTCCTTTCTGTCTTCTGTTCTCTCTTGACCAAGATGTGTAATCTGTTAGTTTTTATGTGTGTATTTCTGCCCCTACTATATGGCATGCATTTTGAGGACATTTGCATATTTTTCTCCTTTTCAATACACAGTTCTCTGGATCAAGGACACACCTGAGATCCACAGGCTCCCACAGGCTTTTGTACCTAATGAAGATCATGATATGGTGGATTTCTAGCCATATTCTTTGATTAAATGAAACTCTTGAGGTCTGAGGAAGAGTGGGTTTATTTTCATAGGAGAAAGACATGAATTACAGGAGCCAGAGGATAGAGTGTAATGGACTGTTATGAATCTCTTTGTTTCTGAATTCTTCCCTTTTACAGAATCCTCCTGTATTTTTTCTTAGATTTAGAATGTGATTCTCTTTGGCCAATGGGATATCTACACATATGACATAACTAGAACCTTAGAATGCTTGCAAACTGAGGCTTACTTTCTTGGAATGCTGTCCACATCATTTGAAGAATCCCAGGGCATTTGGTGTTACATGGCCCAGCTGATCGCAGCTGCAAACTATAAATGTGAGAGGCCATATTGGGTCATGTAGGAACATTAGCTGTCAGGTGACTATGGCCAAAAGTGAGATGAAGCAAGACCAGAAGAAAACCCTTCAGTTGACCCCAACCCAAATATAAACTCGTTTATATTTAAGCCACTAGGTATGGGGTAGTTCATTTCACAGTAATGGATAACTAACTCTCATACTTTAAGCTGAATGGTGGCATGATCTAACTTAAGTTATAAAAGCTTCTCCCTGGCTATTACATGGAAAAAACATTACAGATAAATAAGGGTGGAATCAGGGAGATTTGGGGCAATAGGATACCAGTGTACATGATGCAGAGACTGGAAAGTGCTGAAGCATTACTTATTGCTCGCTTGAAATGCTGTTACCCTTATGTAAAGAGACTGTTTCTTTCCTCAGAGACATGCGCCCTGGAGACAAGCACAGCCAACCACTATTTGAGAGGTCATCTAAGATCACCTAACCTAAGAACCTGAGACAAGTTGTCTGTATCACCAGATTACCATAACCATAATGGGAATTCCCAGGCAAAACAAGTATAATAAATGTCTTTTTAATGTCAGCCTAAATTTCTGACCCACAGAATCAGAATCAATAGAAACTACTATTATTTTGAGGTATTATGTGCTGTGGTGGTTCATTACATCAGGACAGATAATGGAAAGTGAAATTAATACCATGAGTGGGGTATCGTTATAATAGATAATAAATCATGTGACATTGGTTTGGGTTTCTTTTTGTTGTTTGTTTGTTTTTGTTTCTGTATTTTGTTTTTGACGTAGGATCTCACTATGTTGCCCAGACTGTCCTTGAATTTTCAATCCTCTTTCTCAGCCTTCCAAAACCTGGGATTCCAGACAAGACCATGATGCCCAGCCAGCGACGTTGACTTTGGAAATGGTCAGCAGAATCTGAAAATAAAGGTAGACCTATGACATACAGTGTCAGAACAATGGAAAAATATATCATTGGCAATGATTTGAAACATAGAAAACATACTTAACGAATTTGTGTTTCCGAATAAAAAATTCTCCAGATGTAATGTTAAAAATACCAGTTGGATGTTTCTAGCTATGTATAATGTATTGCAAGACAGGAATATGTTTAAGAGAGACCATTCTGTTTGTCAGCAAATTTGAAAGACATATGGAGGGAGACATATGTCAGAATGGAAAATAAAACTATCTTTCATCACCAGTTTCTGCAGCCAAGGACTCCAAAGAAGGAAGCAGCAACCTCTTTATATAAAACAAGAGAAGGGTGTGGCTAACAACATCCTTTGTAAAAAACTTCAAAAAGATACAAGTGGCACCAAATAGATCCTCTCTAGCAGAACATATATCTTCAGGAACATAAAGGTTGTGTCCCTCATCAGTCCAACATGCCTCAAATAGAAAGGGATTGATCTTAAACAGAATTGTGAATGTAGCTTTTTCATGTCTAAAATTAATTTTATACTTAAGAAACCATAAGGCTTACCAAGGAATTTTATTAGCTTATACTAAATGTACCAGAGACACTTAAAAAATAAAAGACACGTGAAACTCAATGTGCACATGAAGGAAACAGAAAGAACTACTCATTTATAAAAGTAAATAATTTGTTAAATACAATCAAATGTCAAAATGTGAAGACAAGAGCTCAGAAAGAAAAAGTGAAATTGCAGAGAAAAAATTGACATGGAAACTATGATGGGGAGCAGAAATAATTGAGGAATGTCTTTGCACCCAGATGTAAAAAGCATAGCAGCACATGCATGCCTGGCTGAGTTACAGAATTACAGTTGATCAGGTAAATATTCAGGAATTTTGCATCTGGATTGTACAACCACTAGAAACCTGAAATCATTCATGGTAGGGATTCTTGCACAACAAAAATCAACAAATGCTGCAAATCAGAAACTTTGTCCTTTTCCTTTTGTTTGTTGGGGGGTTTTAATTTGTTTTTATTTTTTGTTTTTGTTTTTGAGAGACCCAGTTGATTGATATATCCTGACTAATATGTGAAGAAACCCAGCCTGTCTTATTGGAGATGAGAGGTTACCTGGAAGAGATGAGTGACTTAAGATGAGGCTCATGGAGACCCTTCATTCTACCAATCATATGCTGTGAGAGAGAGGCAGTCCAGGATCATTCATGTAGGATCAGCCACACCCAGCTGACCTCCCGCAGGACCTTGGAACTCCCAGCTGATCAGCAGATTTGTGGCAATAATGAAATATGGTTGCTGATTTCAGCCAGTAAATGTGAGGTGGTTTGTTGTTCAACTCATGCCATGATCCATAAGCCTGGCATGCTTTGATGCCCTCTGGGATAACCTCACTTCTCACTTCTCTTCTCCTTCCCCTCATGGGCTCACACCACACTGGCTTCTTTGCTCTTATGCAAATAGGACAACACACTTTCCAACCTCAGGGATTTTACACTTCCAGTTCTCTCTGCCTGGAACAGTCTACTCTCAGACATCCACAGGCTCCATCTTTGGATTTCTTATCAAATGAATCCTTACCACACAGGTCTTCCCTAACTACCCTTTGTAAAAAAAAAAAAAAAAAAAAAAAAAAAAAAAAAAAAAGCCCCCTTCATTTCATTCCCTTTCACATTGCTATGTTTTCTATAGCGTATAGAATCACTTCTATCATAATGTATTACGCACTATCACACACTCTGTGTACATAATTGTACATAATCTATACAGAACTGCAATATTCAATGTGACTAGGTACTATAGAACACACATATAATTGTAAATTATTGTAACATACTATATGTTATATATAAAAAATATATTGACTTATTATTTATCTTTCGCCAATAAAATATAAGCTCCTTGCAAACAGGACATTGCTTTTTTTGTTCTCTTCTAAACCTTAGAATTAATTTGGCACCTTGATGGCATTGAATAAGTGATATTCATAAAATACTATATATTATATATCTGGGACTCTACCATATACTTGGAAGGTAAGATAAAAAATAAAACCCCCATTCAAATTATGCTTTGTTAATAATAATGATAATAACATTATACACATGTACACATACATACAGAGGTATACATACACAGGAGCTTCTATGCTCCTGAAACTAATCTACATACTAACACATATTAACTCATTTAATTTCCACTTCATTCTATAAAATATGTACTATCACTATCCCCATTTTACAGATGATAAATGTGAGGAGGGGAGGGGTTTAGTGTTTGCCCAAGACCCCATAGCTAACAAATACCAGAGTCAGATTGTAGCCAGCTGATGATGAAGAGTTCAATTCTTTTATCAGTGCCTTATGTATCCCCCAATGAATTTATGGTCTAATTGGAGAAACAAAAGCAACATTCTTAAAACAGAAATAATTATCTGCTATGGTGTAAAGCTTAATCACAATTATGATAAAAACTTGGAGAACCAGAATGTTCATCAAAACTAGGATGTCCAGAGAAATTTCTTGAAGGCAGAGTTTGGTCCATTATCCTGAAGAACCAGTCACAAGAGGCCATCACCCTAACTGGAAGCAGCAGCACATACTGGTGCAGCAAAAGGATCTCGGGAAGAGCAGGAGAGAGGGTTACTTTATCAGTGACAGCCTAATGCATTGACCTTACACTTAGCTTTAAAGGAATCACAGTCTGATGAAAACTTGAAGGAATGATCTAAGCAGAGGAGGGATAAGATGAAAATCTTAAACCTGATTATTAATGGTACTCCAAAAAGAGCATCTCCTAGGTGAGGAAGACCCTGCTGGGTATCCTAGGGAATTGAATCTATGTGAAGCATGAGTATGTCCTAGTGAAGGAGATAACTCCTGAATGCACAGACCTATAGCAGAAGGTAGATGTGTTTGGCATTCTTTGGTTATTCCACTAATTTTTGAATGTCTGAGAAAGGTGAGATTCTTTTCTGCTGAGGTGGTTGGGAATGACATTTTCTATTAGTGCTGGACTTGAGCCTTTTGGGGCAGGTGGATTTCTTATGCACTGACTGGAGTGGAGTTGGATTCTAGGTGTAAAAATAGTGACCAATGCACATGTGCTACTTTAGCAGAGGTGGGAAAACAGGCTCTTTTTAAAGAACGATGAGTAGATTGAGTTTGAACAAAAACAAGTGTTTTCTCAAATTGTGGGTGTTCCCGGAAACACTGAACTTCCAAGATGATAAGTACCCCATGCCCCCTACACACACACAGAATATTTTTAGTGCGTATGTGTATGCATGCAAAGGCATGTGTAGATAAGTGTGTTCATACTTGGGCATGTATGTATCCATGTCTGTTGAGGAAACTAAATTAGAAAATAAATAGTGTAGATATGGTTACAATGGTTAAGTCGAGAACAGATTGTAGAAGTTCTTGGAAAAACTGTGAACAGAGGTGACATGAAAAAAAAACAGCCCCCCAAAAATCCACTTGCATAAGACATGAAAGAATAAGCTGCTGTTTAAATCACCAGATGAGAGAAGCAATGACAGTTTGTTTTCATAAGTAAGTCTTACCACAAGGGTGATGCAAAGTAGTTTGATTACTTTGCAACCTTACTTTAAAAACCCCATCCCTGCTGGTTTTTCCCTTTTAAAATAAATGCACTGCATGGACTAGAACAGCATTTTAAATTCCCATTGCCTGGACTACTGAGACTCTGGGAACGCAGATTTTTTTTCTGAGGTTGGAGGCAGGAAGCGATGCCCTCTAGAGACAGTGGGAGCAAGAAGAAGGATCGCTGGTTTCTGCTCTGGTGATGCACGCCTCCATTTCTGAGTAGCTCCAATGATGTGCAGCACCAGGACCCAAACCTAAGAGAACATCTTGTTCTTTTGACTTCTCATTCTCAGCTGGTTCTCAAGATTATCTAATTTTCTTCTCCCAGAGCCATTAATGCTCTCATCCTGAATTCCGGTGAAAGGGCATCCCTTGCATGGCTTGGCATGGTTCCCAGATATGTATTTCATCCAAAATATAGAGACCAAATTACCAATAAAGAAATTATGAGTGACTGCCGCTGCTCTGTCTCTGTCAACCTCCTCCACAGTTGAATACTCTTCATTGTTAGGGACTCGTTTTTTCTTGCAATTCAGCTTAAATTTTCCCTCACTTGGCTTCCTCCCATCACTCCTAATTATAGACTAATAAAGCCTTTGGATTACTGTGAGCAATTTTTACCCTCCCTTCTCCCACCTCAGCTTTCCTCCAGAGGTTTCCTGGGCCCAGCACTAGATTGTGCAAAATAGTGACCAAATCCTACAAGTTTATCCCTCAAAATGAAGGTCTGGGGTTTGAAGCTTTATGCTCCAAGGCTATCCTCTATTTTCTGTTTGTGTTTTTTCAGAGAGGGGGTCACTATGAATTAGACCCAGGGGTGCTCTACCACTGAGGTACATCCCCAGTCCCTTTTATCTTTTTATTTTGAGACAGGGCCTCACTGAGTCACTGAAGCTGGCCTTGAACTTTCCATCCTCCTGCCTCAGCCTCCCAAGTCACTGAGTTAACAGGCATGAGCCACCGCACTGGGCACCCTTTATTTTCAATCATTTTCCCTATACCTAGCTTTTAAAAAAGTATCCATTATAAAGGTGTCTGAGCCAAAGTCTTCCTGGAACAAAGTGGACAGCATAGAACTGGAATTGTGGAAGGTGCTTGCAGGCCAAATTTCAAAGAAGGGGAACACTCTTCTGGATTGGTAAGCACAGCCAGGAAGCTTCAGGCAACCTGTCTGCCTGCACCTACTAGATGATTGTGATTTTTCTAGCCCCAGAAAGAGCAGCACGGTTCACATTGTGTTCTCAAGCTAGCCCCTAACCCAGTCCAACACATAACCTTAGTGACTTTTCTTCTTCTTCAAGATCAAACTACTCCAATGGAATAAAACATCAATGGAAAAACAGGAGTGATTACAAAAATTGTGTGATCCAGAGCAAGTGACTGGGTCATTATGTATTTTGAAGTTTCAAGGAAATATTTTGTAAAGTCTCATCAAAGTGCAATGTGTTAAAGGATATGATTACCACAAAGCTAAGTGCCTTTAATACCTACAGGGGCAGAAGTTCAAAAACAGGAGAGGTAAGGACTAGGATATTAAAAGAGGGCTTCTGGAAAGGAGAGATGATTTAGGTCTGACCTCCAATGAGAGGTAGGATTTAGTAACTGGAGACCTTGAGATAGGGCATCCCAAGCAGGTGAGTGCTATAAACAAAGTTTAGACTTTTTAAAGAATAAGGCCTTAATTAGCAATGCCCTTTTCCCCTTGTCTCATGTGTACAACCTCAATTATTAACATGTGAAATCCCACATAAAACCTTACAAGGTTTTATGGATCACTCCAAATAATTTGGGTCTAACAGTCTGCTATTACCTTCCCTATTTATACTTTGGTATGAAAAGTATCCTATCCCAACCTCTCAGCCTTGCCTCTGCCACTGCCATTATCTGCCACTCTACCCTACTTATTCCACACAACCACAAATCATAAAGACCTGCTCAAATTGCACTTCATAGAATGGATAACTAGAGATAAATAAAGTTGGTTTTATTAATGACCCCAGATGGAGGTCAATGACATAGGCTTTCCAGTGCCATGAGAATCAATCAGGATGGCCTGACTCTGGGAACATTCTGACTATCTTGCAGGCACCTCCGATGACAGGGGAGGTGAGGCAAAAGCCCTCCCATTGGTTACCTCTGGCCTGGAAATCAAACATGATTTATCTACATTAGTGGGCTTCATCTTTGTCTTATTATCCCAGCCACAGCTTGCGACCCAGGCCGACTCTCCTGCCTTTTAATAAACAGATTTAATAGGACTGATAGTTTGGCAATTTGTAGAGTAAATTAGATTTAATTTGGCCTGAATGCCACTGATTTCTCATATTGTTCAAAACAATCTTATCCAGGGATGCATGTCATCCCAACATATTCTTTTCTGGAACAGCAGAAAATAGACAACACACAGACTTAAATAAGTGGGGTGTTCTCCAGCAAGGCTGTGACTCTCTCCCTTGCTTCTTGTGACTTAATTCACTTAGAAAGACCTCCCAGTGGGAGTATAGTGACTATAATGATAACAAAGCCTGCAATGATTCCTTTGTGTCCCTACTATTACATGTCTTTTCAGAATGGGGACCTGAACAGAGTGTTCTTTTTGCCTACAAAACAACAGTATTGTAGGTAGTTGATCTGAAAATCATTATAAAATGTAATTTAAAGGACCAAACCTTCTTAAAGGATCCACAGAATACAATTTTTCTGTTGCTCCATGAGCAGAAGCTGATCTGTGCTAGAAATCAGTGAAAAACTTAGAACTGTGTGACTGATCCTCTACCCCTAAACTAAATAACCCTAGACTTCCATCTCAAATTCTAGTCTTTCCTTTGTCTCTTTTCTTACAAGCAGCTGTCATTCTTTAACATTGGTGAGAGACCTTCGCAGTTATACCTTTCTCTTACCTCTGGAGCGCTCATTAGTTCTGATCAACAAAATATTCTGGCTCTGGGAGCTATGAACTTTTTAAGCCTCTTGGGCCTGTCAATGTCATTAGAAGTATAAGCCTCCATGAGTGTTTTTTTTTTTTTCTGCCATCATGATTGGCAGTATTCCAGTGGTGTCTGCTTTGTCAACCTGGACCTTGAAACAGAGCCCCTGGCCACCTAAACAGACAGCAGAGAGAAAGAAATGTTGCATTATGCAACCAAAAGTTTAAGACTATTTGAATAGTATAACCTAGCCTGTCCTGGGAGATTTGCTTCTCTAGTTTTTAATTTGAACATTCTGATAAAACACAAATCTGGACATAATATCATAAACCTTTAGATTTTTTTTAATTGTACATAAAACCATTGCAAGTAAACTTTCAGTGGATAAAATGCATAAAAAATGCACCAAATTTATGGCCTCTGTTGTTGATGTTTAGATTTAAAAAATAAATAAATAAAAACCTATGGTATCATTCAGGGAAATTCCACACAAAGAGTGTTTTTTTCCAGCACAAACAATGAACTATCCTTCCGGATGGAAGCAGGCCAATGTAATCAACCTGTCTCCAGGTAGCTGGCTGGTCACCCTGGAGGATGGTGCCATGTCATTGTTGGTCTCTGCTGCTGGCAGATTGGGTACTCAGCAGTGACTCTGGCCAGGTCACCCTTGTGAGTAGGAGTACATGTTGCTGAGCCTATGTATACTGTCCATCCCTGCCACCATGGCCACTTTGTTGATGAACATATTAGGCAATGACAGGAGTGGCTGGAGAAAGAGGTTGAATGGTAGCCACAGAATGGGTGTTTCTAACTATGTGATTTTAAAATCTTACCCTGCTAGAATCCACCTCCAGTCATCATTCACAAGGAGCACAAATATTTCACACTAAGTACACATTCAAATAAAAATGCCTCTTCCCCAGATCTTCTTGTCACCAATATTCCATTCATGCTCTTTCCAAGTTCCTGAATATCAGCTAAGACATTTATAATGTATGAGTTGGTATAGATATGTAACTCTTGCCGTCTCTCCTGGGAATAATTTAATTATGTACCACTGGGAAGATTTCTCTTCATTATAATCTTTCAGGGCCACCTGGAATAGAGCTACAGTGTACTTCCACTGTAGTGGGTGCTGCATTTACCATGCAGAGCATCTGCAAATCAAAGGGCCATGATTTTCTTCTTCAGTTCACTTGTCATAGACAGTTCCCTATGAGGTCACAGGCTGAGAGAAAAGAGTGTAGCAGGAGTATGGACTAGGGGCCATGGGCATCTGAGATACCTCCTAAGGCTCATGTCTTCAAAACCTGTTCTAGTCCAATGGCATAAACATCACTTGTAGTTGATAATTGTAGATACTGTACATGCGCATGGCTTAGCATATCAGAAACCCCAATTTATGATGGGAAATTTAGGTCATATGGTTAGCTTGGTATCCCAGGGTTAAACATTCAGTCTCTACTAAGACCCACTAGCAACTCAAAATCTGTCTCTCAACAGGAAAGAAGACACATGGAGAGAGAATATAATTCTAACCCCAAATCCTAACAACTTCACTCTGATATTCACACACATCTTCATTTTCCATGGATACATAACTCACCATTAGATCTGCTGGGTCATGTGACCCAAGTGGCAGCACCATGAATGTGGCAGCCTAGACCTATTGCAGAGCCATCCTTTATTCTGAGCCTCACCTCCAAACTCAAGGGTTTTTTTTTTTGTTTGTTTGTTTGTTTTTTAGCCCTAAGTAGATGATCAGAGGAGTGCAAACAGAGGCGCTAAATGTTGTCTCCAAATTCCAAAGAGTGCCATAACCATTGTGCTTCTTTCTTGTGATCAGTTGCACCAACTTGTTCTTTATCTTGAAAGGAATATTTTGACATAGTCCAAGCTACTGGGCACTTCAAAATTTCATCAAGGCAGCAGGCCCTTGAATTTTTATAGGATATATTTTCTACCCTCTCGCAAACAAGTATTTTAGTAACATATAGAGAGAAGGGTTACTTCCCGATTGCTGGCTCTGACTAGCGTAATACCATACACATAATGGACAAGAGTGATGTTCTATGGGGAAAAGGGGGCAATAACAGTCCCTGTGAGCTAGACTCTAACATAGGGATAGGGTGCAAGAAGAAGCTGGGATGCACAAGCATGAGCTGCATTCTGAGGACAGACTGAAGGTCATGTGAGTCCTTATTGCCTCTGACTTTCAAGATGTCCTGCAGAGACCAGGGTCATTTATCCCAGAACTAAGCACCCACATCCAGTCCCAGACTTAGGGCAACTGCACCTTGTCTCACAACAAGATGAGTTCACAGAAGGTGACAATGTGTGAGAAATACAAAATGACTGCTACTTCCCTTTGTCCTTCCAAATCTCCCATAAGAATCTCTTTTGTGGACTACCTAAGAAAACACATACAGGATATGGAATTCAGTCTAGCTGAGCTAACACATTATAATCCCACCGTAGCCTATAATGAGATATTCTGGGTATATTCTTCCTTTCCACATGAGTTCAGCAAAAAGTCATACACCATGCAAGGCAGATACAAGCTTTCTAAGGAAGGCACTGTCATTTCATGATGTACATGTGGCCTCCTTTACAGTCTAAGGACACAAATTCCATGTCATACTTTGGGCTGAAACCTCATTGTTTGGGCCACATGTTAGAAAACTAAGTTTCCACCACCCATCTAGGATTATGTATCCTGACACTGTCAGCAAAGGGCTATGAGGAGGTGAATGGTCCCTAGAGTTCTGGATCTGCTGAGCACTGCATGAGAACAACATCCCAGTAGAATTTATACCAGGAATAAACTATTTATGTGTGATTCTGGCCAGGTGTCTTCAGTTACCAAGCAAGAACAGGATCTTGGATTGCTACAGTAGACGAATGTTTTTTAATTTATTAGCACTCAGCACAGAATCTCTCCAGATTGAAGAATTATAAAATATAATGTATGGTGGGTTCTAAGATGGGATAGTCTTCATCAGTATCAATATCAATCAACTCTATGAGGAGCTGACCTTTAAAGTTGAATTGAATGGCTTAGAGATCCTCTGAGAAAGAAAATAAGAGATTGCAAATGAGAGAAGCTGGCATCTGGAATCTTCTAAGGGTGTGACTCACAAAGAGAATGAGCTAGTCTCCTCCAGCTCTGCGACTGACCTTCTCTTGAAGGAAAACCCTGTCCCCCTCCAGGCCTCCTTCCATGATAGCATGTCCCTTCCACTCTCTGCCCAGTGGCATCATCAGAGTCTGAGGGAGTGAGGAGTTACTTGGGGGAGGACAATGGGAAAAGTCAAAACCTATGAAGCAGCCCAGGTGCTCTGAGGCTACCCTGGCTCCCTCAGTGCTCTTGCCCAGCCTGATGGCCCTGGCTCAACCAGAGATCTCCAAGCTCTTCACTCCATCCTCTCTTCACTAAGGAGAGAAAAAAATGACAATAAAATAATAAATATGACCCATAAAGCCAAGACAATACCTTTAATATTTTTAAAGTTTAGAATAAAATTCAATATTCTTATTTACAATTACATGGAGTTCAGCGATCTGGAAGACTTAACTCTGCAGAATTCCTCAGCTCTTGGACTTCCTATATGTGGATTATTGCAGTGACTAAAGCAGAACAACCTTCCTTTGTCATCCCTTCTACATGACTCACTGTTTTAATTGCAAATATCAATTGTTATCTTGTGCACAGAGCCAGAGATCTCTGCAGGGGCTGAGGCAAGTCGCCTACTGTCAGGACTGGAGGAGACCCTGGGTTCAAACAGTATGTCCCATAGTTGTCCAGATGAGGTGCTGTGGCCACACAGGTGAGGAAGTTCACCTAAGGCTCTCAAGGTAGGTCTGTGGCTCTGGAGTCAGGTTGGTATCTGAGTGCTCTGAAAGTCACCTGGGACCCAGTTGATGACATTCCTCAGCTCTTCCTGAATCTTCAGATACTCTGATCATCCAAGTTTCCCAATGCATTGTATTTCAATTTCCCTTTCTCAGGAGTGTTAAGAGAAATGCATGACTCCACCTCAGGAAAAGGCTCCAGGTAGTCTTAAATGCCCTATGTCTACAAAAGGAGATGGAAGACCTCCTGCTTCTAAGGAGCCTGACCTTCTGCTTTGCAACCACATTACACAATTAGGGTCATTTTTCTATTTTTCAAATGATGGTCTGTTGAAGAGAATCCCTGGTGATGTTTTGCTGAATCTGAGCCCTTAGTTCCAGGAGACCTCTTCATCCAAAGGGAAGGTGGGAGGAAACAAAAATTCCTCCCTCCTTCTCATCCTTTTCTCTCTTCTTGCTTCCTATGTATATCTTTACAGAGAATGAAACGACCTTCCCAGGAGGAGTTTGCAGACTCTGATCCATAAAACAGAGTAGCATGTGACCCCCTGATATGATTACTAAAAAGCAGTAGTCCTGTAGGGGATAGGGAACATCATTAGGTACTGGAATAATGGCAATAGCTTCTGCACTGAAAATATGAGCAAAGAACTAAGAAGAAAGGTGAAGCAGAGTGGTATGCAACCCACCAGCCATTGTCACTAAGGTGTACTGGGAGGAATCTCACATCCACCTGCACAATGACTCTCCACAGCTTGTTATTGCTAGGATCTCCAGTTTATGCATAAGAGAGCTGAGGCCCAGTGACCATGGGTATTTGCCAAAGGTCACACAGTGCATACAGAGAAGCAAGGAGGAGCATGAGCTTAGGCAGTTTGACCCCATCTCCCGGCTTGCACTCTGCACAGCACTCCACCCAGTGAGGGTGAAACGGAGCACCATGCAGGAGGGCAGAAAGAGAGCAGCAGGGTCACATCTCCATGACTCTCAAGGAAGCAGCACTGTCCCCATTGGCTGCTTTGCTGGAACCTGATCCACTGGCTCTGCTGATGGCTTGGCCCCTTCCTACTGTCAGCATTGGGGAGCAGATGCTCACTTAATCCTTGGGATTAGCTCCAGATCATGGAGAATAATCAGCAGTCAGCCAAGGCGCAATGCAGGTGGCACCTCACATGCACACACTTCCAGACCCAGTCAGTCTCCTAAATAAAATGTCAGCATCCAGTTCTATCCCTAAATTTTTATCCAGAATGCAGAGAAGAAAGAGGAAGCAGAGACAAGCCTATGAAATGTTCTAGCCATCATACCTGACAAAGAAGATCAGAAGTCTTGCTGTTTGGAAAACACTTTGAAGTCCACAAGAGAATGTCTGAATATGTATGTCCATATCTATATTTGCATGTGAGAGATACAGACAGAAACAGAAAGATGTAAAGGTAATTCCACTATATACTTAAAGTATAATAATATAATTTTTGATCAATGAAACACATTATATCCATGAACATGGAAAGAAATGCCCATCCTCCTAATGAACCATATATGCAATAGAGAGAGAGAGAGATCCTGAGACAGATAAAAAGCTGAGAGCTCCCAATGAGCTCTGTGACCCAGGGTGAGTGACCCTTGCCTCATAACTTCATTCCACATCTCAAAGATAGGTGGAGCAGCATTTACCCTTCCTGTCTTCTTGGCTTGTGGTAAAGGATCTATGTTTAAGCACTTTTGAAAGTAGAAAATGCCAAATAAATGAAAGGGATAATTATCAGTAATCACCATCCTCATCATAATTTAATCCTGAGGATGACAGGCATGGTGGGGGAGAAATAGACTCGATCATAACTATCAGGAAGATACAGCCAAAAGCGTATTTAAGCCATATTTCCCATCTATCACCGCGTCTATACTTCGTTTTCTGAACAGCACTCATTCGGGAGTGTTGTGGCTTTGTTACTATAAGGCTATGGCTGGCATAAAACTCACAAATTAAAAAGGCTTTTCCTCCCTATATTTATTGATCTACATCTAGCCTGAGAAGATTTGCATGAATGCAAAAAATCCTACATGTCTTATTTTTTGTTTGCCTTCCAGGTAGGGTGCCCAATTCCAACTCATACCTCCCCCAGGACTAACTCCATTTTGGGGGTTACTCTTAGTAACCTGACCAGGACTAAACAAATGGGAAGCCACTGAAATAAGTAAACTTACTTTTTACCTTACTCCTCAGCGCTAAGTGCCTACCCTGGCTTAAGTGATGTAGGTAGCTCTCTGTTTCTTCCTTCGAGGAATTGGTCTAGGATCCTTGCTGAGGTGAGCTTGGAAAGGTTAGGAGAGAAAGGCACAAAAGAGACTTCGGCATTGTCCACTTCTTGTCTCCGTCCCCTTCTTTCTTCTTTTAATATATATATAATATATATTTAAAATATATATTAAATATTATATATATATATAGTGCTGAGAATTGAACCCAGTGCCTCACACATGCCAGGCAAGTGTGCTACCACTGAGCCCCAGCCCCAGCCCCAGCCCTTTCTTTTTTGCTAATTCCTTGGATTTCTTTTTTCAGATGGTTACGAATGTCACCCGATGTTTTAAAAATCTAATGGAATCATTACTTAAAAATGGAGCAAGAATTGTGTGCAGCACTTTTCTCCTTTTCTGTTTTCTCTTTTCCTTATTGAATTCTTGGACTCTGCTCAGCTACATTGAGGAAATAAACCAAGGCAGGTGGCAGAACCCCTATCCCTGGCTATTGTGGTCTAGGTGAGGGAAGAGTGGATGATGACCATGCTCCCGTCTTCTCTTCAAATATTCACCCTTTGCTGCCCTCCTGCCTCCCTCACAGCCCTTGTGTAGGGTTAAGCCTTCTTCAAGTCCTCAGGACCCTGTTGGGGAAAATCTGTTAAAGGAGGTGCTGCTCCTGTCTTGGGGTATTTTCAATTTCTCATTCTTTTTTTAAAATAATTTTCCAAGCATTCTACTTAAAATTTGTATTGTTTTTAAAGAAAGAATACAATAAAGTTTATGTTTTTAACTTTCCCTTGATGAACATCTTAGTTTCTCATTTTGCTTTCTTTCTCCTCTCTCTCTCTCTCTCTCTCTCTCTCTCTCTCTCTCTCTCTCTCTCTCAGAGCAAAGCTGATTTCAAAAGATTCTACTAGGGCAATAGTATCTGCTTTCTCACACTATGGGAATTCCTTTTAAAGTAATGCTTTCACATCTCATAAACCCTCCCTGACCATTACATAATGCTTCTTGCTTTAATTATGCATGATTAATATTAATATTTCCAAGAATAGATTTCCTTTCTTTGTGTTTTCCTGTTTTATCTTTATCCACAGGTATTTTATTTCTAGCTTTCCTTTCCCTACCATCTTGCTTAGGTGATTCTGTCCCTTAGATTTACTATCCATACAATAGGAAAGTCATCAATTTTAAAATCGGGTGTTAAGGCATTTATTATTATTGGAGTAACATATCTTGACCTACTTATTTCATCTAGTAAGCGATCAACGATTTTAGTATTCTTATTACTGCTTTTGCTTTGTTGCTAATTCTATAGATGTAATCTATCTGCTATGTGTACTGTGGTTCTTTGCAAATAAAAATTATGGTTTGTACTTCTGAGAGTTAACCAAGTATACATTTAACTTTCTCTTCTAAGCATCAAAATTGAGACAAAATCAATGCATTTTGAACTAATTCCCACTATCCCCACAGTATCTCTCCTTCGTTTTTTTCAAGAATTATTTCCTGGCTTTTGCACCTTGAGCTTCTGTGCATTCTTATTTCTACTATTCTGTCATTTCAGTTAGCTTCTCAGCTCCTCATGTCCCCTGCACCTATTGTGTGGATGCTAGATTCCTTGGTGCCTATAACAGCCCATGTTTACCATCGTCAGAACAGCAGCAAACTGAAAGCATTTGTGTTCAATGAGAGAAGACAGGAGTTGTGTTGAGAGAGTCATGGGTGAGAGGTAGGTGGAGAAATAGCTTCTGCCCATACTCTCACCCCAGGGCAGGTCCTGGCCACCTCTGGATGGAGAAGCAAAGGGCAGCAGCAAACACAGCTTCTCAGTAAGGTGTTTTTGAAGATCTTTGTGAAGCTCTGCTTCCAGCTCAGCTGCTATAGGGTTTCTGTGACCCAGAACTGCAATGGGAATATTCAAGCCTCTAAATGAGGTCCTTTTCAGATTTGCCTTTCTGAAACATGGAGCCCAGGGAAATCCAGACACTGGCCTCTGAGCCCGGTGTCCCCCAGCGGTTGGGATCACAGGCACGGACATACCCAAGAACATCCCAGCAGGGCAGGTGGACAAAGCAGGAGCCACCTGGTGTTGCAGGGGTGAGAACTCCACTAGCCCATTAGTCACTCCCCTGTGATTCTCAAAAGTAACCATTGCAGGGTGGTTCAAAGTACTACCATATACTATCAGCAGTCCCTCGTGGGGCAAGTTCTAAATAGATTACATTTTTTTTTATTAAATCATTAGTTGGATGTCTTCTAGGCTATTAGTCTTTTTCATGTTTAAACAATTTTTAAAGCTGAGCTATTTCTTTAAGTATTCAAGATACTCTTTGTCATACAATTATAAGCTACACACATGCACACTTGACACCCACAAATGTCTCCCCTAGGCCTACATGTGGCTCTACAAGCTCTGGCCTTTGCCCTCCTGTCTAGACATTTATTTTTGGGCCACCTGTTTTCTGACTTGTGGTTACTGAGTATACTGTGGTCATTATCTCTGTGTCCTCACAGCGGACATTGCTTTTTTTTTCTGGAATGGCTCCTCCACACTTCTTTAATAGCATCTCAGAGTCACTTTCACTCTGTGACTTTTCTGGCCCATCCATCTCTCATCCCATTCCTGGTGAAATGGATCTCTTCTTTCTCTTGCCCTTCCTCTGTTCTGAGCAGACCACCTTGTCACAGACGTCACCTACTGGGTTTCTCTTCTGGATTATTAGACCTTTGAGAGGAGAAGCCTCTGTTCTTCTTGTTTCTACCTCCAGAACATAAAAGAGGGAGTGGTGGGGCTGGGATTGTGGCTCAGCGTACAGCGCTTGCCTAGCATGCTCAGGGCCCAGGGTTCGATCCTCAGCACCACATAAAAATAAATGAATGGAATAAAGGTATTATGTCCAACTACAACTAAAAAAATAAATAAATAAAAGAGGGAGGTGGTGACTCCTTGTTCATGGAATGAATAGAGAAATGAATGAATGATTAAGATGCAGTGGCTGAGAAAGAAGGGACACACTCAGCAGAGAAAATGGAAGGTCTGTCTGAACAGTGAGGCCTTCTCTCTATTGGCTGTAGGGAGCCACTGAAAGTTCCTGACAGTCCCAGGGTCCTACTGCTCTGGGAAAAGCATGGCTGAAGGGAAATCCACTGGGCCCCCCTGTGCCCTGACCTCAGCTGAACTCAAGACATGGAAACAGCACCCTGCAAAGCAGGCATTTAGGTACCATCCCTTCTCCACAGTCTCTGAGAAATTCTACCAGCCAGAGGAACAGAAACAAAGTGAAAATCATAGGCTCATGAACCACAGGGGCCCTTTTCTTCTATAATCATAGAGGTCATGAACTCAGGACTTGTGTCTAACCGAATAGGAAATTCAAAATATAATACTGGAACCAGAAAAAAAAATCTCAAAAAAAAAACACTTTATTTCCACTTTGTTTTTTCCTACAATTACCACTAACCCACTATTAGGCTTCAAGGACAAAAATAACTCTTAAATCCCCATACATAGGTGCCAAACTAGTCTTTTTCACCCTGGAAGCATTTGGAGAAGATGATTCCTTCGGGCCTTGAGGGTCTGTAATTGTCAACATCCTTGAGCCAAGCAGGTAGGGGGTCTCCACTGTATGATTATGCCTTGCCTTGGAGCCATATTCTGACACCTCTAGGGCTGTCAGTTCTGGACAGTGTTTGTCCAGGGAGAAGAGAGTGGGAAGGAGAGGAATGCCGGGCAGTCTAAGGAAAGAAATGATCTGGGAATACACAGAGGAGACCTGTGGTGAACAGTGGCTACGGAGGGACAGGAAAAGAAGGTAGAAGGACAAGTCATCAGGAGGTGTCCACCTGTTCCCACCTCAAGGCCCTGAAGAACCACTGTGTGATTGCAAACTGTCTAGGACTGCATCTCAACCCCTGCTGTGGAAGAGAACTTGCACGGCAGGAGCTGTTGACAGCTGCACCACTGCCCTTTGACAGGAACCAAACCTCCTCCCTGTATGCTTGCTACACACTGCATTGTTATTTTCTCTTTCCCTGAATGCAGTTCTTTCCCACCCAACAAAGATAAATCCTGTTCAGTAGAGATGTGCTAATTGTCTGGTTAAAGGATCACCTTGTCTCATAGTTCTTAGGATATGGAGGGCAGCAAGTTGAAGAGGGATTACATGGGACAGGCCAGGATAGCACTGGACACATGGGGTCCTCTATTCTGGAATAAGCAGTATGACTTGGGTGGTGGCAGATGCATCCTCTGTATCTTTGATGCTCCAGTTTCTCCTGCAATAGACTCCTCAGACCGTTTACCAGAAGAGCGAAGTGGCAGTGAACACGTGGACTCAGAACTCTCTGCTCTGGCCATGGAAGCACAACTTGGGTCCTCTGTGAGATATGGCTGCTAAGAAGGACAGAAAAGAAAACTTCACCAGGCCAGCTTTCTATTTGATAGAGGATGCAGAATTCTGAGCATGAGGCAGTGAAGGAAGGAGGTAGAGCCTCTGCCCCTGAGGAGCCCAGACTTTGCAGCTGGAGAAAGTGAGAAGACAGGAAAGCAAGATTGCCTCTTGGGAGCCTGATAGAGGTCTTCTGCTTAGACCAGGGGTTTCTGTTAGAGAGCCCCGAGTACTTGCAGACTCTGGCCTGCACTGCCCCTGTCTCATTTTGCATGCTTGCCACAAAGGAACAGCCAGAGGCAAGACCTGGAGAGTGGTGGCCACTTGCCAAGGCACCTTAAAATAACCAAACCCAGTGGGCAGGCTTTGGACAGCAGCATAATAAATGTGGCCAATAGGATGTCTCCCTTGCATTAATGCACAGTGAGGAGATAGGAAGACAGCACGTGGGTACAGCTTTTTTTTTTTTTTAATCTAGAGAACACTGTTCTTTAAGGCCCAATGTGCAGAAGACTCTAAGACTCTTCAAGGTTTGGATTTTGATTCTGACACTGCACTTTAATCAGAATGGCATCTCCTTGTTCTGCTCTCCATATAGTCTCCCAGGTCCTCTGGAGGTGAGTGTACAACCAAAGCAGGAGTCCCAGGAACTAAAAGCCAGGTCAGGTTGTTTTTATTTTCCAGGAGTGAATTCAATCTGATACTGAGCAGAGTGCAAGAAGGAAAGGAAATGCAGTAGAATTCCAGGTCACTGCCAGGAGTAAGAAGGAGGTGGGAGTGACTCCACGTGGTTGAACTTGTACATATCCTTCCATACCAACCTGTCAGGGAAATATCAGAAAGAAAGACTGATGCATGCTGTGCAGTGAGGACTGACTGCACAGTGAACCATGAGACTCTTCCTACCTGAAGGACTCAGGGGGCATTTCCATAAGGGGACGGAAGTTGACTGAGTAGAGATTCTCCAAGACATGAAGGGAAAACATACAAATGCATGAAAGAGGCTTCAGTGCTCCAACAAATCAAAAAATCTGATGAAGATCCAACATGTAATGATGGTGTTGATGGTAGAGAATGTGGCTAAGGAGTGGCCCTGGTAACATGGGAAGATTTGACCCTACACCTCTGTTGGAAGGGAGAAGAGTTGATGGGTGTGGGCAAAGTTAGCATGGTGATTTTAAAGGGACACAAACAGATTAAGTCAACAAACAAGTCTTCAGCATCCACCACATGCTAGATACAGCACAGAATGTGGAACCATGGAGACAAATAAGTTTCAATTCTAACCCTGAGAAACTCACTGTCTATTGAGGAGCATATGTAGAGAATCAGCATAATGTGGTATAGGCATATGGTAACTAGGAAATTTCAAGGCCCTCACTCAATTTATACTCATTTTTAAATTCTTTGTCTTAAATTGGATCCCCCAACCAAATAAGCTTCATGCTCCACCAAATCTATCAGTGTAATCACAAAGAATGGGCACTTAACCCTGACTGAGCTTGAGAAAGTGCTAGACAATGATGCTGGTATACTGAGTCATCATCTGACTTAACAAAGCCACACTAGATTGTTAATTTAAAAAAAGCTCAGAGTGGAGGTTGGGGGTATTACTCAGTGGTAGAGTGCCTACTGAAGCACAAGGTCCTGGGTTAGATTCTAGCACTGAGAAAAATAAAAAGTCCGGATAATGATGGCATGGAAGGAAGTGAAAACAGAAGCTTCTAAGGTCAAGAGTAGAGGCGAGAAACCATAGTGCCCACCATCAATGGTTCTCCAAATGGGAATCTAGATCGGCACATCAACATTCTCTAAGAATTTGATAGAATGCTAGTTCTCAGGCCACTCTCAGTCTTACTGAATTGGAAACTCTGGGAGTAGACGGTGGAATCTGACTAAATAAGACCTCTGTGTGAATCTGATGAAGTGAATCCATGGCCTTAGCCCAAAGGCTAGGGAATAAGGACTTTTCCTTAAGAACCTCCACTAAGCTGTAGTCCAGACCAGGAGAGAAAGGAAGAAATCAGTCACCAAGGAAAATTCATATCCCATGGACAAGAAGGGAGGGAGGAATCCACACTCAGGATGGTGGTAGATTTTGCAGGGGGGAGAATTCATTAGTATATTCTGTCAAGACCAAACTTTTCACTGTTTGATCACACCTCATTTGCATTTTTAATAGCCCCCATTAGACAGCCTCTGAGCTAATTAGGCAGGCGTCTATAATAGAAGACTTCTGTTTCCTGTTTTCAGAACTCAGAAACTAATGGCTGAAGCACTGCTAAAACAATTAAGTAATAAGAAAAATACTGTGTAAGATTGGCAAAAGCACAGCTGCCATAAATCATTACAAATGACTCGCAGCTCAAAATGTTTAATTAGGGAAGAAAAGTAACCTATCACATGTTGGGGTAGTGGGGAAAGCGGAGGGAGTGGGACCCTGGAACTGAGAGTCTCTTTGCCCTCTGCCAAGTGGAGGTGGGGGTTTGAGAGTCAAGGGATGCTGGTACTGATAAAATATTCCCAGGCCCCACAGGGTGTTCAGGAGCATCATTTATTACATCTAAGTCTAATAGTAAGTGAAATCAGCAGCAAGGCAATCGAATCAGGACCAAAGGTTTAGATGTATTGGAAATAAAATGTGGGTTAACCACCAGGGGAAGAACCCTAGCAAACTGTGATCCTAGCTGAGGGCAAATGAAACGTGGAGTAGATAGGGAGGAAAATGAGGATGCTATAAATATTGAATACAGATTCATGCTCATGTTCAAATGAAAAATGAAATGGTAAGTATTGTTTTTAATGTGCAGGTTTATATTTGTTAATCAATTCCTTATTCTCTTTTCCCTACATCTTTCTGTATAGAGTGTTGGTGATGCTTAGCCTTAGGATTTAAGCTTCAAGCTACAGAATATGCTAGACAGAAGTGTCACTGACATAGTTTCACATTACCCAAGCATATATATAGTAATTGATATGATTTTGGGCCTGTGCTTTTTTTTTGGAAAGGGCAGGCAAATCTTGGTCAGTAGGAAGATTAGTTGCAATCTTTTAGATGGAAGAAAGATATTTTCATTATTGTTATGTGAAAATTTAACAGAAGGCCAGAGGCATGTCTATATGGATGCTGAGAAGTCAAAGAGGTGACTTTGTGCCACTGAGTATCTCTTGTCCCCAGCTCCATATTTACCCCCAAACATTCCCCTCTTCACTGTGATGACAGAAAGCCTATAACTACGTTTTTAACTTCACTCTCCTGTTTGCAATACCTAGAATGGTTTGTGTTTTTCCCAGCACGACATTGAATGATACATAGGACTTGATTAATTAGAATGTAATCTGAATGTAGATCTATTTTATTTGCTAGTGTCACTGTAAATAGGCTCACCGACATTCTAAATCCTGTTAATTTGTATTGTTTAATTGTGAACTTCTGTAATTTATATTGATTAACTTGCAAGTTTAGTATAATTTTGGGACACATTGTACACAATCATTACAGAAGGATTAATTTGAGTACTGCAGAATTAACTCCAACTTGTACTTATTCTTTCATGCATTATATTAAGTATTTATAGACCACAAGACACATATTCAGCACTGTGCTAGGCACTGTGGAATAAAATAAGGAAGGATAACATTTTTCAAGATCTCAATACAAAGATATATCACAGTAACCACTGAACGAAGATAAGAAAAACAAATAAGTAGTACACATTTGGGGAATTATGTGTTTATAGGAAAGATAACAGTGTGTTAGAGGACAGTACAAATTGAGCTGAATCATGCAGGAGAGTCTAGACATTAGAAAGATGGAGAAAAGAAGTTAGTCTAGACAAAGTTAATATTTCAAAACTTATTCTCAGTTTTACTCACTTGTTCCTCTATTATTTCATAATATAGAGGTAGAAAAATTTGGCCCTTGGGCCCAAGTAGAACTACCAACCTGGTTTATATACCCCATTATCTAAGAAGGGTATTTTATTATTAAGAAAAAATCTTAAAAGCAATATTTCATGATACCTGGAAATCATTCAAGTCTCAGTGTTCATAAATACATTTTATTGGAACACAGCTCTACCATCCATTTACAAGTTGTGTATGGCTGCTTTGGCTCTACAAAGGTGGAATTGACTAATGGCAACAGATTGTGTGGTCTGCAAAACCTAAAATATTTACTATCTAGTTCTTCACAGAAAAACGTTGTGGACTCCTAACTTCATATATTATCGTATGATTCAATTTCAGCATCTCAGTTCATGCTCAAAATACAGAAGGTTCATTGGGATACTTTGCACTTGACACCTAGTGTGGTTCCTTGCTTGTTACTTCCTCGTTTCTTCCCTTCCATTTTTTTCCCTATTGCAGGGTGATAAATTTCAATGTCTCTTAAACGTGATGGTGCTTAAGTTGAAATAAACTAGAGCAGAGGGAAAAGCTCTGGACTACTAGGCAGAGGCATTAGGGTCTAGTTTTGATGCCATTGTGAAATTTCTGAGATCCTTGAAAAGGCAAAGTTACCTTCTTGTCCCCATTTTCTTCATATGTGATTTCCAAGGTGCCTTCTGCCTATCATTCTCTGAGTTCATGGGTTATGGTCAACATCAACAGATTAAAGAGCCAATGTCCTCCCACCAAACACGTACAGGTGCGCGCGAGCACACACACACACACACACACACACACTCCCTGACTCCCTCTTCTCCTTACTCTCTTCTAAACATCTGCCTCAACAACATGGCCCTCTACTCTAAATGCTAAATATTATTAACCAAGAAACTGATTTCTGACATGCATCCAGCATCAGAATTTAAGCCTGGAAATCTGATATGTCTCTCTCATGATCCACTTGGTCATCTGAATCAGGGAATGCTGGAAAGAACAAAAAGGAGAAGAAGGAGAAGGAAGGCAGAGAGGAAAGGCAGGGGAGGGGAGGGACTAGATCAGGAGGAGGAATGGGGAACAGGGGAAAGAAGAGAAGGAGATAGGAATCACCATGCCAATAAATTCAGGAGCAATGGCCACCAGAGAAAAATGAAGGTGCATTTTGCCATTGCCAAGAATGAATTGGTACCACCAGTGCTAACTTCATCTGTTCACACAGACAAAAAAAGCCTGCCTTTCAAGCACAGCTTGGACACTTTGTTTTGGTCAGAGGCAAGGCTCCATGATTACCTCTCTGTCCCGACCTTTTCTACAACTCTTGACCCTAGAGGACTTGCAAGGACTGGCAATATCTGCTTTTTCAGTCCTGGAGCCTAACCGCCATGCAGGAAGGAGGCTCAAAGACAAGGGTAGCCCTGGAGGGATGAGAGGCCATCTTGGACATCCCAGCCACATCCAGCTCATGGTGGAAGAACCACCCATTTGACCCCACTTGACATCACGTGGTGTCAAAGATCTTCTCAGTTGAGTTTTGCTTGAGTTCCTGACCCACAGGTTTGGGAGAAATGGTTTTAAGCCACAACATCTGAAGATAGCTCCTTGTGTCACCATGGATATCTAAAATTCTTTCCCTCACTGCTAACCCTAACCTTACAGAATATAAGCAATTTAGATCCTGCTTTGGGAAGAAAAAGCAGTGAGAAACTGTCTGTGTTACAGCACAGTGTACCAACTGATATTAATAATGATTTTAAGCCCTCATGATGGCTTGAATGCTATTTAAGGAAATAGGAACACCCCGCTGACGCTTGTGTGATATATTTCAGACATAATTCCATTTGAATTTGTTAAAATGGTGAATATTGGTAGAGCAACTTTAAGCAATCTGGAACACTGGTTTATTTGGGAAACCTCATCCCTGAGGAAGTTAGACGAAACATTTATTGTTATACACAGAAATCACTTTTGCCTTTGGATCAAAGAACATGAAAAGGCAGCTGAATACAGGGCTTGCAGACAGAAGATGACCAAATTGAGGTAAAAGAGCTGAAGAGTAAAGTTGGAAGTTATAGGAGAGAAACATCCCTCACGGCCTGCAACTGTGAATCATGACCTACCACTGAACAATGTTCTTTTATCATAAAGTACATCAAAGAGGTGGTCTGGATCCTATCCACACCACAACCATTTATTTACTGTATACTGTGGGCAAAATTACTTAACCTCTCCTGAACCCTAGTTAAAGAACAAGGCTGATTGTCTTTTCAGATGAACTCTATAGAGATTTCTGTATAAGTGAAGAATATCATATTCCCCTTTGGGAATTGTTACTGTTGAGGCAATGTGACTTCCTGAGAGGTTGGGTGGATCCATACAGGGCTGGTAGAGCTACCCTGGCAATGTTTCCTGGGCTGTCATAACAAAGTAACACAGACTTAGGGCTAAACAATAGAAATGTATTGTCTTACCGTATGGAAGCCAGGCATCTGAGATCGAGGTGTCAGCAGGGTTGATTACTTCTGAAGCAGTGAAAGAGAATCTCCCACCTCCTAACTGCTGGTGGTCTGCTAGAGATCTTTAGCACTCTGAGGTTTATAGATTCATCACCCTGTTCGCTGCCATTATCACACAGTCTTCCTGTGTGCAAGTCTGTGTCCAATTTCCTTTTTTAGAAGGACACAAGTCATACTCAATTGAGGCTCACCCCAAGAATTTGGTCACAACTTGATTACTTCTATAAAGGCCATATCTCCAAACAAAGTCACATTCAGAAACACTGGAGGTCAAGAATTTAAAATATCTTTATTGGGATGGGGTGGGGGGGATGATCCAAGCCACAACACTTAGATCACTTGGCTGCAGAACTTTAGAGACTGAACATTTTTGAAAACAGAAAACTTCACAGATATCAGTCTTTCAGCCTGACTCATTTTCCTCATTCCACCTTAGCCTGTAATTACCAGAGAAAGAATCTCATGAGTTATCCGGACAGCTTTACCAGATTGGAACCCTGATGTGCCTCACTCTATCTTCTGCCTCAACACCTGCCCCTCACCCTTGTCTCTGACTCACTTCACAAGCATCTCCAAAATTTGACTCTCCTGAGTCTTTGCCAAACCCTGCTCCTCCTCGCCAGTGTTCTTCCATCAATGAGACTCAGACATTGAATTTAACAGACTCCTTTAAAAAAAAATAAGCTCTTTCCAAAGCAGGAAAAGACACAATATCTGAATGACAAATGTATCTGTCCCTTGTTTAGGAACTTTAGAGAGAGACAGGAACAGGGAAAAAAAAAATCTCACAAAGCAGGCAGGAATAGCCACTTAGCAATTCAGGGACTGTCTTGGTGCACATGCCTCCCTCCTAGTTAATTCTTTTACACTAACAACTGCTTTGGGCACCATAAATTATATACCTGCTTTGACTAAAAGGAGTTGCATGATGAGTGGTAGGGCTTATCAAAATCGAGTCAACATTGCGGCGCTGTCAGCATGATAGACAGAAAGGCAAGGTGTAATCCCAATGACTCCCCGGTGAAACATATACAGAGGCTTAGCCTAATCCCAGAAGGAATGACAGGGAAGATCAGGTGAAAAACCAATTAGCCTCTTTCCATATAATCCTAAACTTATGGGTTGGCTATTTTCATTTCTCCTACTCCCTGACTCACCAGGTAGCAGCCGGGAGGTGACAGAAGCCAATGCTTTTTAGGCAGAGCCATCTGGTACTTTTGGTGGAAGAGCTACCTGACTTTTACTGGACGAAAACTACGCCGTACAAACCCACAACCTTAATTTCATTAGAGTAGTGGAAGACTATGCATTTGTCTCTATGTTTTTCTAAACGAAGGAAAGTAGGTATGTGGGGAGAAGCAGGATTTCTCTCAAATCATCCATCAGTAGCCAGGATACCTGCTTTGTGTACACCCCTAGTTAGGTATTGTGGGAGATACAAGGAAAAGAGAAGCCATATTCTATATCCTCCCAGGATTTAGAGCCTTGTATGAGGAGAAAAATAGATACAACTCTGCTGTAGGAAGAGAAAGTCTTAATATGCTACTGATCACATTTTCATATGTGATGAAATCTTTTCCCTTTTAGCAGGACATGGGATTTTATCCAACTCTGGAGATGCTGTGCTCTGCACACTCATCTCTCTGCACCCTTTGACTTAGCCCCCATTATAATCAGAGATACAGTTGAGGCAAAAGGAAGCAGAGTTAGAGTAGCATCTGCAGTGGCATTAGGAGCTGAGAGCAGGAATAAAGAAATATAGAGCTTATAGTGCTGAGATTATGTGCCTACAAGATGGAGTTGACTAAAGGGGAACTAGAGAAAGATCATGATCAGTATGAGGGAGTCAATCAGTAGTTCTGGAAGAAAATGCTTTCTCCACTTAGTGGTGGCAATATTTACAGTGCTCAAATGTACTGCCTTGGCCTTGGTGGTTGCTCTTTTCACCTAAATTCATATAACCTGCCCTGAGAGAGTTAATGAAGCCACTAAAGGTGTTTAATTCTTAGGACATGGATCAGTTACTGAAGGCCCTCAGCAACCAAGCCATCCAAGTCAATTTCCAAGAAACGAAGCAAATACAGCTCAGAGGAAGAACCCATGTTAATTGTTTTGGCTGCTGTTCTCCTCTAGTATCTTTGCTCACACATGCCATGTTTACCTCTAATCAACCTCAGTTAAATTTATCTAACAAAGATTGATAATAATTATCATTTCTCTAGAAAAAAAATATTTTTCTCTTCTTATTTTTGTCTAAACTACTTCCATTTACTGTATTTAATTCCATATGCCCAGTCGGGGGCTGGGTTTTGGAGGGATGGAAAACTACAGTTTTGTTTTGTTTTTTTTTTTTTTTTTCCGACCACTGGCTTGCTAGAACTCTCACTCTGATTGCTTTCCGAGGTCATTGCAACCAAACCATCAGGCACAGGTGCCAGAGAAAGGGTAGGGCTCTTTTCTCAAAGGAAAAAAAATGCAAAGCTGTCTCCCTGCCACCTGGAACCTCCTGTCATGACTCTATCACAACCCATGACTGGCCTGGTACAGACTACTTCCAGCATTTGGGATTATGGAGCTGCTATTCTTCCTTTCTCAAGAGTCCCAGGGTCCTTGTTTCCATTCTTAACCTCAATATCCTCCTACCTACTTCCCCTTAACATCCTCAATAACTTCTCCAAATTCCTTTATGTTGCATTTTGGCTGCTGGCAGGGTATGCAACTCCTCCCAATTTAGCAACATCTGAAAATTTAATTAGCAGGTGGTTGTCTCCCTCTTCCACATAATTAATGAAGATGTTAAAATAAAACTGGATTAAGAATTTATTGCACTATAATTTGAAAATCAGTGCCACAGTTACTGGATAAGCTCTAACAAGACAAGAGGGAGCAACTGGAGAGGGGCAATGGTGGCGAAGCCATTATGGGCTCTACTTTGAACTGAAGGCAATATGGAGCAGAAGAGTGAGCTCAGGCTGAGAGGTGGGAGCCGGAGGGCTGATCTGGTAATACATCACTAATTAGCAGAAACTTCCTCATGCTAATCTACCCCCAAGTCCCAGTGTGTGGGCTGAGGAACCCCAAGCAATTCTCAGCTCAAAGGACCAAGGGGTCAAGGGGATTCTGTTGTGAGACTAAAACAAACACCATGATCCACTAAGAAGGGGAGGAATGAAGAACGGAAGAGGGAAACATGTATTTTTTTTTTTTACAGAATATTGTAATAATTTTAACAACAATCATTTCTGGGAGATTAAACAAAACACTATTCAGTCAAATCATACAATACTAGGAAGTACTTGTTCTTAAATATTTATTCTTGACCAATAAGCACAGTATACCTTAAACCAAAATAGCCAATAATAAGAAAGGGACTTCCTAACATTTAGAAATAACAGGTCATGGGGAAATCTTGTATCTTATCCTCTCTCAGACCACTCCTAATAAATCCCACCAGCTCTGATTTGACCTTCTGCTGGCCCTGGTCTTATTCTACTTCCTACCGTTCCTGATGATGTGGTACCTTCCTGCTGAATCTCTTGCCTTAACTCTTCTGGACTTTGACTTCCATGACCTCTTGCCTTGCTCCTTCTGTTCCTCCTTCAGTGTGGCTCTTCATGAGGCCACAGGGTCACATGTCCTTCCCAAAATAACCCAATAAGTTCCCTCACCTGTCCAACAGTCAGACTACTCTCACCTCTGGTTCTTTGATGTTCTGGGGTTGGAAGTTCTGCTCTACTCCTGCTGGTCATCCCCACCCAGCAGAGACCAAACCTTGGTATAGGATTAAGTGCATTTTATGGTGGACACACACAGCATGGGTTATTAGAGGGGTTAGCAGGTTTTTACAACAACAATTTAAGCTCCACAGGACCAAATACTAAAGAGAGAGCTACACTTATGGAAACTTTTCAAGCAAGTAAAATGTTGAAGAATATAATTCATGAATCAGATTTGATTCCAAAGTCCTTTTGTTATGTTTAACACATGAGTTGGCAAATCACACATGACTTGATTGCTTTGCTGGCACAAGAGTGCAAATCCCAGGTCAGGTTTGGTACCAGATACATTAATTTCAATACTTAAGCCTTGAGAGTTCTTTTACTTCAATGCATTGGAAAAGAAACCTGCTTTATTAAAAAAAAAAAAAGAAAAGAAAAGAAAGAAAAGACAAAGTAGTGATTCATGCAAGGGAATACCTTGAAACGGGTATAATTTATAAAACAAAATATCCTTAATATGACAGCAGTCAATTTAGCCTGATATAAAAGAGGGTCTGTGTTTTCTTTCATTTATATTTTTATGATACGTAATGTCTTTATAATTTCACCACTCCACATCAAAGCCGCCAACTGCTGAGCGCCTAAATAAGTAGCATGTGAAGAAAATGAATGAATTGCTAAATGTCCCATTATGTCCATAGAGAATATCCTTCTATTTGGAGTCAGGAATCTTAAATTGAGACGACAAATCAATGGTTTTCACTCCAATGGAGGGAGAGTTTTGGCAACTTTATTATGTTCAGCATTCAAACTGGAATAAGGGAAAAATACAGAGAGAAATGAAGTTTTAAAAAATAATAAGTGTTGTTGGTGTCTGGGTTCTGGCTCTGAATGTCAGTTCCTCTGTGAGAGAGAGTGATGGGGACAGTAGGGGGCATAGCACATGCATAAAAGCTCCAGGGAGATGGAGCAAAGGGCCTGTCACTGGTGTGATTTCTCTAGCACAAAGAAGCTATTTGGAGAATCTTAACAAGTTCCAACGTGTTTGGCCCAACACATTAGGGCTGACATCAAAAATTGAAAAGCAAAGAATGTATCGAGCTGGTTAAAATCACAATAATCAGCAGCTCTTAGGGCACTTAACCACAGACACCCCAGGGAACCCAAGGCAAGGGATAAAAATAGTGGGGGGGGGGGGTTGTAACTGAACAACCATCCAGGAGATTAGAGATCTTAAAAGTATACCCAAAGTATGTCAAAGGATAACAGGACCAACCCTTTAGCAAAGATAATATAACGATTGCAACAAATGCCATAAAGGCTCAGTTTTATAGGCCCTAATCATCTCCCTAAAGCTTTGATATTAAAATTTCTATTGTTTCATATTCCACATCTCACCTTTCTCATCCCTTTCTCTCTGACCATCTGCAAATTCACGTATGAACTCCACTCAGCATGGCATCTTGTGCCACAGTTGATGGCAGAGGAAAATGGGCTCACTGATTTGCTGTAGTGGCTTCCAGATCAGGAAGCTGGCATTTTCTGGGTGAGACATATCATTTGCTGGCCAATAATTTAGCAGATCGAGAGTGCATGACAAAAATAGGTCAGAGGCATTTAACTTGGAGAGTTGAATAGCACTGCAAACTGAACAGTAAGTAATCAAGTAAATTATTTTATTCCCTGAAAGAAGCTGACCTGAACATGGATGGTTATTTGAGACCACATGTATTATGTATCTTAATGTGCTGTCAAAGCATAGTGGAAAGAAGAGGCTTGACCTCCTACACCTTTTAAGGTCTATTTTTTAAAAGAAAAAGTCAGATTTTAAAAAAAAAAAAAAAGCTAGGAAATTTTGAGGTTCTCCTTCCATGCTAAATGCAGAGCATTTTACCTGGAAAATATTCTCTGTATAGAACCAATATGTTATTACATTGCAGCACATTATAAGTAACTCAGAATATAAGCTTTAAGGCTTGGAATTATTTTAAGACAAAATAATCAATGACAGGCAACTTCCTCCCTGGCCTGTTTCCTAATTACAGTAGCAGATGAATTGGATTACATAATTTTAAAATTCCAGTCTCGAATCATATGTTTTTTAACAATATAAATGTTAATGTCACAACTACCCAATAATTACAGGTCAACAACAACAACCCTGCTGACGACCATTTACTAACTGCTTAAGAGGCACAAGGCAGCTAAGTGATTTATGTTCTTTCTTGCCTTTCATAGTCCTCAAAGTAACAATGTAAAAGGAATTATAAATCCCACTTTTATGGATGAAGACAAACGAGTTTTCCAGTTATATAGTTTTTGTCGGTGGTGGTATTAGAATCTTCCCCAAAAACCTGTATTCTTAATTTAAAAAAAAATTATTGAGCATTTTAATTTTAATTAATATGTGAAAGGAAGAGAGGCTATAAGAGTTTGAGAAGCAGAGATGTTTTCAATAAGCACTTGCAATATCACTGAAGAGAAAAGAGCCACATGGGAAAGAGAACCATGCGGTGTAGTACGTATGTAAGTGCCAGGCTGAATAGATCAGTCAATAAGAGCTACATGACTTAGGGAAGGGAAAATCATTATTAGTTAGATACTAGCAACAAGCCTAGTTGGAAAGGGCTTCATGTCATTGGGCTTGCAGAGGAAATAAGGCAGACAGAAAGCTGAGGGGAGGCTTTTTTGGGGAGGCGGCTAGAGCACACTGGCAAAAACGAATGCTGAAATTATTGTGGCATGAACATGAGATGACGAAGGAATAAATTTCCATTTTCTAGTTTGAGTGAAGCTCACAAAACTTGACATTTTTGCAAAAATAAAGATGTTGATGTGTTTCCCTAGTAAAGAGAATAATTCAGAGGCAACAAATTTATGTAACTAATGATTAATTCATTTATTTTCAGAAAATGTGATCAACATTTCTGGACATATGATATTATGTCAGGTCAGTACTTTTAGGTGTATCATTGGTGCGTCACATGCTTAAGGACAACTTTTTTGGGGTCCTGGGGACTGAATCCGGGAGCACTTAATCACTGACCCACATCCTCAGCCCTTTTTATTTTTATTTTGAGACAAGGTCTCACTAAGCTGGTTGCTTAGGGCCTTGCTAAATTGCTGAGGCTGGCTTTGAACTTGTGATCCTACTGCCTTAGCCTTCTAAGCTACTAGGGTCACAGGCATGTGTCACCACACCCAGCTAGGAAAATGTTTTAAAAATTCAGATTAGGTGATTCTTAACCATAGATCTACTGAATTAGAATTTCTACAATGAGGTCATGAATTTGCTTCTCAAATTATTGTTAATGGACTTTATCATTATATAGATTTCACATAATGAAATGTATAAATTTTAGGCATTTAGTATGATAAATTCTACTATATTCTCTCATATAAAATTTATCCCAGCAAATATATCCATGCATATAAACTTTACCCAATCAAAATACATGACATTTCTATCACTGCAGAATGTTTCATGCTCTCCGTTGTAGTCAATTCCCCACTGCTCCAGGTAACCACTGATCTCTTTCCAACATCCACAGATTAGTTTTGAGTTTCCGTAGACTTCATATAAATGGGATCATGCATTTACTTTTTTGTGAATAACTTCTTCTCAACAACATGATGAGGTTCACTCCTATTGTGAGCATCAGCTATTTGTTCTTTCTGTTGCTGGATGCTCTTCTATTATATTAATATACCATGATTTGTTGGTCCATAGTCTTAGTAATACACTGTGAGTGTTTCCAGTTTTGTGATTAAAGTCATTATAAACATAATTATATAAATCATTTTATGACTTGATTCCTCTTGGATAACTAAATGGGAGTAGGCTTGCTGGTCCATAGGGTATACATATGTGTTTAACTTTAAAAACTAATAAGACCCATTAGTTTCCTCAAGTGGTTGTACTGTTTTCTAGTCTCACCAGCAATGCATGAAAGTTTAATTGCTCCATATCTTCATGTGATATAGTTAAGCTTTTTAACTTCACCTCTTCAAGGCAAATATTCTTTTACAATAGTGCTAGTGTATCCACAAAGTACAAAGATTTTAAATCTTGACATTATCATTCATTCAAAATACTTTCTATTTTTTTTTATAATTTCTTTTAGCCCATTGGTAATTTAGGAATGTTGTTTAATTTCCAAATATTTGGATGTTTTTAATACATCCATATTCTTAATGATTTAATTTTATTGTGGTCAAAAAACATAAGATTTCAATTTATTGACATCTATGAGATATATTTTGAACCCATATATGATCTTTCTCAGTGATGTTCAATGTGCAGTTGAAGATTATGTCTACTCAGCAGTTGTTGCTTGCAATGTTCTGTTAATGTTAATGAAGTCAAGTTGGTTGATTGTATCATTTAGATTTGATATTCTAAATGATTTTTTTTGCTTATGTTCTATTAACTGCTGCTAATACTTTAGTCTATTATTGCATTGATATGTATTTTTCCATTTTTTTGGCCTTTACCCTGTTTACATTTGTCTTTTGTCAATGGAATATATTTTGCTTTTCTATCCAATCCAGCAATTTTTTCCTTTTGAGTATTTAGTCCGTCTTCATTGAAAGCGATTATTTGCATGGTTGAGGTTAAATCTATCACCTCGCCATTTATTTCTTACTTCATTTCTCTTTCTTACTTTATATCTATTTTTGTTTTTGGTTTGGAGTGTTTTAATAGTCTATTTTATTGCCACTATTGGATTTTTGGCTATATTGCTTTTTATTACTTTTTCCTTGTTGATCTTGGAATCACCATATGTAGACTTAATTTCTCACAGTGTCCTTAGAATTAATATTTTACCAGTTCACACTTCTCACTTCATACTGACAAATTCATAATACTCTTATCTCTACATGTAACTTTACCTAACAATTATATTATTGCTTTGAATCATTTGTTCTTTAAACAAATTAAGAAATTTTAAAGTTAATCTTTTTTATAAATTTATGTATTTACCATGTTCAGTGTTTTTCTTCCTCCCTTCTTTTAAAACCAAATATCCACCTTATATAATTTTCCTTCAGTGTGATGAATTTTCTATTTTAGCAATAAATTCAGCATGAAATTTTCCACTTTTTTATGTGAAAGTATGTTGTTCTTATTATTTATTTATCTTTTGGTATTGGGGATTGAACTCTGGGGCACTTGACCACTGAGCCACATTCCTGGCCCTATTTTGTATTATTTTTTTTTTTAGAAACAGAGTCTTACTGAGTTGCTTAGTACCTCTCTTTTGCTGAGGATGACTGGTTGACTTTAAACTTGGGATCCTCCTGCCTCAGCCTCCCAAATCACTGGGATTACAGGCATACAACACCATGCCCAGTTTATGTTATTCTTGTTTTTTAAAGATACTTTTACTTCACATAGGTTCTTGGTTAACAGCTTTTTGTTGTTGTTGTTTTATCTTACAATATTTTGAAGCTGGTCTTTCCATTGTCTTCTGGCCTTCATTGTTTCTGATGAAAAATCAACCATCTTTCACATTGTTATTCCACTTCTTCCATTTGTTACATATGCATATTACTGATTCAGGATCATAGGATTACATGGTAATAAATTTCTAAATATTACAACATTATTATTTATGGACACTTAAGTTCAGAGAGCCACGAAACTACATCAATAAAATAGTCCCTATCTTAGACCATCAGAAAAGAGTAAGGGGATTAAAAGGCTGTGAAAAGAGGGGGGATTGGGAAAGCACTGGGAACAAAACCTACCAAACTTATGCTACATCCATGTACACACATACCACAATGAAATTTGTTTTTATGTAATTATAATGCACTCATTATTACATAAGATAGTAATAATAGTTTTAATAGAAGGTAGATCAGTAAAGCATAACATACAGATCAAGAAGAGGAAGGAAGTGAGATAAAGGTAAAATAAAGGTGAATAAGGTTTCCAAATTATGGTTATGTTGGATGTACAAATATGACATAATGAAATTCATTGTTCTATGAAATTATATTCCACCAATTATGAATAAATAAATTGACATAAGTTAGTTCCTATCTTGAAGAAATTCAGAACTTTTAATAGAATCAACATATATATCCCAAAATATAAAGTATTATTACAATATAAAATATTCCATAGTAATAGAGATGATTTGTTATGAAAACTCAGAAAATAAAGAAAACCAAATGGTAAAAATGAAAAGTATATTGAAAGGTATAGTGTTTAAGTAAAATATTAAAATATGTGTGACACATTCACTCAAAAAGTTAGTTGAGCTTTGCCCCAATTTAATTGGTCATCTTTAAACTTTATCATGAGGAAAAATTTTACTGCCTCAAAACTAATCTTGAAACTTCTATCAAAGATAAACTATAGAGGTGAGAGGCCAAGTTAAGGAGATATTTCTGACAGACTCAAATTTAAGGTCTCTCACATTTCAATCTTTAAATCAGACTATCCCTCCAACCTGCTGACTGCCCCCCCATCACGCGCGCGCGCGCACACACACACACACACACACACACACAAACCCCTTATGATAACTCTTTACTGAGCAGAAAAGGAGTCCTAGAATATTTTCTGACCCATTAACAAACTGCAATAGCTTCTTCTTTTTTTTTTTAATGTAACATAACCTGGATGTCAGGTTGCATTAAGATGCTTTGGATTACGATGACATAAATAGTTCAACATAATGAAACATGACACTAAGAAATATGGGCATCGATCTGTGTCACTAATTCAAAGATGTGCTGGGTTTTGCCTTGATCTGTTTTTATGTCCTCAACCAGGAAATGACACATGGATAATGGGTATTGTCTGCTTTGTTGTTCCCAGGACATGCTGCAAAGCAGAGTTTTTCCATATTGACACATTCTTGATATTGACAAAGGGGTTATCATATTCTCTTTCTCATGGACTCTTGTCAAATGGTCATAACTTACACAAATGAGAATAGAATCACTCTAAAGAAAACCTGCAGGAAAATGGATTCCAACTGTATCTTCTTTACACCTCAGTCTACATTAAAGCTAAAATTTAATCTGAATAAATTAAGATTTATTTAATAAATTTGCACAAGAAACCATGGACAAGACATTACACTGGGGCTATAGATATACAGATTAGCAAGCCCCGACTTCATAGTCTTGTCCAGTGTTTTTTTTTTTAATTTTTATTATTGGTTGTTCAAAACATTACATAGTTCTTGACATATCATATTTCATACATTTGATTCAAGTAGGTTATGAACTCCCATTTTTACCCTGTATACAATTTGCAGAATCACATCGGTTACACGTCCACTGTTTTACATATTGCCATACTAGTGTCTGATGTGTTCTGCTGCCTTTCTTATCCTCTACTAACCCCCCTCCCCTCCCCTCCCCTCCCATCTTGTCTCTCTACCCCATCTACTGTAATTCATTTCTCCCCCTTGTTTTTTTCCCTTTCCCCTCACTTCCTCTTATATGTAATTTTGTATAACAATGCTAAGTGAAGCTAGCCAATCCCTAAAAAACAAATGCCAAATGTCTTCTTTGATATAAGGAGAACAACTAATAACAGAGCAGGGAGGAAGAGCATAAGAAGATTAACATTAAACAGGGACGAGAGGTGGGAGGGAAAGGAAGAGAGAAGGGAAATTGCATGGAAATGGAAGGAGACCCTCATTGTTATCCAGTGTTTATTAAAATATATTTTCAGAGATTTCATTACATGTATCCTTAAAAGCTCTGTGTTTTGGAAACACATAGTAAGGATTTGAGATCAAAATGGGAGATGGAACTGATTCAGAATTACCTGTCAGCCACCTACACTGGAGTAATGTAGTCACAGGCCTCTGCAGTGTGATAACAGAAGCTGAGCTCTGAAAGCTAAAAATTGTCAAGTGCTTTCCTTTCCATGAAATGGGGCTAAAAGTTTCCACCCATCAACCTGGGAAATAGCAAAGAATCACATTATTTTCTTTTTTTGTTGTTTTTTTTAAAGTTATGTATGTCAGCAGAATCCATTTTGATAGTGGGACTCTATTATGGATGTTCATGTGGTGGGATTCACTGTGTTGTTTTCACACACATACACGGGAAAACTATGTCAGATTCATTCCACTATCTTTCCTTGGCTTGCTACTTTCCTCCTATCAGAGAAAACATTCAACCTTTTGTTTTTTGGAACTGGCTTACTTTACTTGATTACACATTATTTTCTTGAGGCCAGGACTTTGATCGCTCAACAGATACAATGAGACATAGTATCATGGAAGTGAACTGTGGAATGCAGCTCAAAGAGGATTAGACTGTAAGCTGTCAAATGCTGTTCCTAGGTCAAAGAAGATGAAGACTACAACATTCCATAGCATCTGGCCATGAAGATCATTGCTGGACATCAATAAGAATAGGTTCAGAGAAGTCCCAGGGACTTGAACAGCCACAGTCTGACTGGAAAGTAGTCAGAAAAGTGAGCAGAATAACATAGACCACTTTCCAGTTTTCTTGAAAAGACAATCTCAGTTATATGAATAGTAAGCAAGTTTATTACCCATAGACTCTTATTAACAATCCACTTCAGCAAGAAGAACATGTACTTAGAGGTAAGACTCACAGTGATGAGCACAGAAATGGATTTTTAAAATGAGTAAATTTAATTAGCCACAAATTATAAATAAATTTAACCTTTACTTTAAAACTAAAAATATGTTTTAAATTAATAAGTTAGAGGGGAAGGTTGTTCAATGAAAAAATATGCTATTTTAAAACTGACAGAATATTCAGAACTGATGACTAATATATAATTATAGAGGAAATTTTTAAATGGATCTATCATGGTCTGAAACATTAAAATGACAATAAATCTTTACCAATATGGAAAATTTGAGCAATGAAATAAAAATAGTTATTTAATGGACATTAGTCCAATTCTACATTAAAAATAAAGATTATATAATATTTCCAAGAACATATAAAGCATGTTTTAAGTCACCATATATTAAAGAAGTCAGAAAGCTGGTCTCAGGCAATTTCAAACACTTAATACCATAAAGCCCATATTGCCTGACCACAAGGCCATTAAATTAAAAATTAACAGGAGCAAGACAATAAAAATGTTTGGATTGTTTTAATTGGTTGCTAAATAACTTTCACGTTAAGAAGGAAATCACAATGGAAATCATAAAATGTTTTAAAAAGTAACATTTAGCTATACAAGTATTAATTAAAAATTATGATTGAAAATAAATGAATTAAATTTCACTCAAAAGACTGATAAGGTAAAGAATAAATCAAAGAAAGTAGAAGGAAATAACAATGATAAGATCAGAAATTAATCAATTAGTTGCTCTTTTATAATGTTTATAATTAAAAAATAACAAAGAAACAATACAGAGTATCAACAAAATTAAAAAGAGATATTTCTTTGGAAAAATTAATAAGATAAATAAACTAACTAGAAACAATCAAAAAATAAAGATTAAAAAAGGCAAAAGTAAACAATATTAGTAATTAATTAGAGAATCAATCAACAGATATATGAGATAAAAAACAATAGTCTGATTTTATAGAAACATTTTGAACAATAAAGGATATATAAATTAAAATGCAAATGTGATTTTTGAACCATGAAAGAATAATACTTAAAAACTTCATAATGATAAAAACAAAAAATGAACTATAAAATAAGAAAGCACTCTAGTAAAAGTAACATGCAGATGCCAAGAAAGAGATAATCAACTATGCAAATTATTTGAAATAGGAAAATTCAGGAATAGGGCCCCATTATTGTTTTGCTTACTATTCTAGCATATCTTTGATACCAGAATTGGACAAGAACATTTTTAAAAAATTACATTGCAGACAAACATCCTTATTAGTATAAGTATAAAACACCTAAATGAGCCATCAAAAAAAATTTGAATTTTATGTGAATTGGAAAGGATCTTATCATTATCAGTCAGCATTTTACTCAGAAATGCATGATTATCTAAAAATCAGAAACATGAATTTATTAAGTTTATTGAAAGATTAAAGAAAGAAAATGACATGACTATTTCAGTCAATAAAGAAACCCCATTAATCAATCAAAATTTTAAAAATTCTTAGTTAAATAGTGGGATAGGGAGCAGGAGCATGGGAGAAATAGACGAACTCCAGATAAGGCAGAGGGGTTGGGGGGGAAGGGAGGGGGCATGGGGTTATTAATGATGGTGGAATGTGATAATCATTACTATCCAAAGTAGAAAGTTTTCAATCTTTTCACATTAAGAAGGAAATCACAATGAAAATCATAAAATGTTTTAAAAAGTGACATCTAGCTATACAAGTTCATTACTAATTACATTTTTAAAGTTTCCCTGGATATTTATAAAATACACTAATAAAGAGAATGTATTTGTTCTTTTCTAATACTTACGTCTCTTTCCGTTCTCCTGTTCCTTTTGTTATTGTTTTAGTTAGAACTTGGCAGTGATAGTTTGTTGTGAGTTTCATGAGAATGCTTTACTCTCTCTTCCCCCCAAATTAACTTTGTTCTAGGTGTTAGTGGATCCTCTTGATCAAATGAAAAAGTTTATTTCCATTGATAGAGTTCATATTTATTTAAACTTAAGAACAAGCTTTTAATTTTATTCAATGCTTTCTTTAATCTATTAAATTGATCACATGGATATTTTATTATTATATAATATAATAATAATAAATATTTTATTACTATTAATATGGAGAGTTGCATTGATAAATATTCTACAATTGAACCCTCTTTATGTCTTGGGATTAAAAACTACTTGGTTGTTATCACTGATGTTGCTACCACAGCTGTTAACTTTTATATGCTATTAATCAGATTTCCTAGTATTTTATTTGGGATATTTTTACATGTATATTTTAGGGTCTATAAATTTTCTTTTTCATGCTATCTTTATTCATGTTATTGATAAATTTATACTAGACACCTAAAATAAGCCAAGGATTGTATCTATTTCTATTCTTTTCCTACAAAGCTTTTTATTTAAAAAATAGATATTAGATATTTTGATAACACTTATGTCTGTGCTTGTTTTCTAGGCAGGTGAAATGTTAATTATTTAAAATGTATGAAATGTCTATTAATGAAATTTTGGTAAACTGTATTTGTCTATATAAAATTATTCATTTTTGGTCAATTTCCCACAGAAAAAGTTAACTTGATTTGCTCAATGTGCTAGTATTTCACATTTTTATATATACACATATTATGTATGTCCCCGTGCCCATTTTATATGCATGTGTGTGTCTTTGTTAATATTCTTAACCAATTTTAGCAGAAGTAAGTTTTTCTTTCAAAGAAGCAAGTTTAATTTGATTGATTCCTTCCTTTTCATGTTTTCTATTTAATCAGTCTCTGATCTTTATTTTCTCATTTGTTTCACTTTAAAAAAAAAATTGGGGTGCTCAGAACATTGATGTTATTTCTTCTTTCTGTGTATCCATGTTAGATTGTAGATTTCAAATTTCCTCCTAAAAGACATTGTAGTTTCAAATCAAGGATAATATTGCAAAAATCGTTGAAAGTGAAACTAATGTTAGAACCACAGTACATAGAAGGAAAATTGGAACTTGTAACCTTATCAAGTTGACACAGAACTGCAAAAAAGTATCATATCCAATTGAGTTTTATACAAAAATGCAAGGCCAATTCCTTATTTGCAAATTAATCAATGTAATCTGCTATGGTAATAGTCTAAACAAGAAAAAAACAACATTTTATATTTTGTAATTTCTGAATATTTTGTAATTTCTATTATAGTTTCTTTTTTGATACATAGCTTATTGATAAATGTGGCTTGTAGTTTCTGAAATTAAAAAAAAATTATTAAAGATTTTTGCAATGATCCCTAATATCATTACAGTGCTGTCAGGGAATTTGATCTATATAATACTAGTTATCAGATCTTTACTAAGAATTGGCTGAGAATTGTTACACACCACATGTTTGTAAGTGTGCCATGTGTGTTTGAACAGAATATGTGTGTGGGTTTAAAATATACTGAGTCCAGGAAATGAAGATTATTGATTATTATTGATTATTTTGAGGAGGAGAAGTGATTCCAAACATTTTATTATGTAAATTATCAAACACTACATAGCAAAATTGAGATAATTTTATAGGGAGTTCTTATATTTACATTATTTACTTTATCACATCCTATCTACCTATCCATTCTTTATTCATGCATTAACACATCTTGTAAATTGATGTTCAGTAAATTGCAGACCTCAGTACGTTTCTTCCACTTTTTATTTTTTATTAAATTATTTGAGTGTCATTTTAGAATTTTGGGAGAAATCTGTACTTGTCTTTTTGCATTATATTTTTAAATATTCCTTTAGGAATAGAGACACCTCTTTAAATTTTTAATCCATTTCACTTCACTTAAAATATTGAAACTTAGCAATTGTCTAAATCCATTTATTACACACAATGTTATAATTTTTGCCTTACATACTTTTAGAATGTTTGTTTGTTTAGTTGTCGATGAACCTTTCTTTGTTTTATTTGTATGTGGTGCTGAAAATCAAACACAGTGCCTCACACATGCTAGGCAAGTGCTCTACTACTGAGATACATACAGCTCCACTACTTTTATGTATTTTAAATAATCAAAAGAAAAGGAAAAAAATAATATTTCATGCTTACACAGGCATATCCCATAGTTAATCAAATTTATTACTTTCTGAAGGTGCAGTTTCATTCTATTATTCTTTCTTTTTATAAATTGAATAATTAATTTAAAGACTAATTCAAACATAGCACAAAATTATGCATTTAGGAATCTTCATAATTAACAATAAATATAATTATAAGTAAAAATATTTTCAGGTGCATACTAGATTAGGGTATATTAAAGAGACAAAATCTTGAACAGACACTTCTCAGAGGAGGACATACAATCAATCAACAAGTACATGAAAAAATGCTCACCATCTCTAGCAGTCAGAGAAATGCAAATCAAAACCACCCTAAGATACCATCTCACTCCAGTAAGATTGGCAGCCATTATGAAGTCAAACAACAACAAGTGCTGGAGAGGATGTGGGGAAAAGGGTACACTTGTACATTGCTGGTGGTACTGCAAATTGGTGCGGCCAATTTGGAAAGCAGTGTGGAGATTCCTGGGAAAGCTGGGAATGGAACCACCATTTGACCCAGCTATTGCCCTTCTCAGACTATTCCCTGAAGACCTTAAAAGAGCGTACTATAGGGATACTGCTACATCGATGTTCATAACAGCACAATTCACAATAGCTAGACTGTGGAACCAACCTAGATGCCCTTCAATAGATGAATGGATTTAAAAAATGTGGCATTTATACACAATGGAGTATTACTCTGCACTAAAAAATGACAAAATCATGGAATTTGCAGGGAAATGGATGGCACTAGAGCAGATTATGCTAAGTGAAGCTAGCCAATCCCTAAAAAAACAAATGACAAATGTCATCTTTGATATAAGGAGAGCAACTAAGAACAGAATAGGGAGGAAGAGCATGAGAAGAAGATCACCATTAAACAGGGTTGAGAGGGGGGAGGGAAAGAGAGAGAGAAGAGAAATTGCATGGTAAAGGAAGGAGATCTTCATTGTTATACAAAATTACATATAAGAGGAAGTGAGGGGAACGGGGAAAAAAAACAAGAGAGAGAAATGAATTACAGTAGATGGGGTAGAGAGAGAAGATGGAAGGAGAGGGGAGGGGAGATGAGGGGGGATAGTAGAGGTTAGGAAGGGCAGCAAAATACAACAGACACTAGTATGGCAGTATGTAAAAAAGTGGATGTGGAACCGATGTGAATCTGCAATATGTATACGAGGTAAAAATGGGAGTTCATAATCTGCTTGAATCAAATGTATGAAATATGATATGTCAGGAGCTTTGTAATGTTTTGAACAACTAATAATAAAAATAAACAATAAAAAAAATCTTGAACTCAGCTAAAGAAAAAAAATCACTTTGGATAAACGGAAACAATAATTTGAATAACAACTGATCTTTTGTCAAAAACTATAGAGGGTAAAGATAGTGGAACAAATGTTAAAAGTTCCTAAAAATAAATACTCCATTATTAAAGAACATTTTTTAATGGATTTAGTAACATAAATGGCAAAAGTATTTTTCAACAATAAAAACAAAATGAAGACGTTTAAACCTAAGTGAATATGTCACCAAACTTTCCTACAAGGAAAGGTAAATTTCTTCAGACTTTCTAATATTCCAATGTCATTTATTGGAAAGACTATCATGCTATCATTTCTCCACTGAATATATTATGTGGCTTTGTCAAAGATCAAATGGTCTTGTGTTTGTACATTTATGTTTTCACTTTCTAATCTTTACTATTGATAAACATGATTATCATTTTCTCAGTACCTCAGTGCCTGAATTATCAGACCTTTATATTTAGTCTTAAAATGTTAGGTAATTCCCTGAACTTCTTTTGAACTATTTTAACTATTCTAGATTTATTAAATTTCTCTACAAATTTTGGAATTATCCAGGAACACTTAACCACTGACCCACATCCTCAGCCCTTTTTGTATTTTATTTAGAGACAGGATCTCACCAAGTTACTTAGGGCCTTGCTAAGTTACTGAGACTGATTTTGAACTAGCAATCCTCCTGTCTCAGCCTCCCCAGCTGCTGGGATTACGGATGTGTGCCACCTTACATGGCTAAAGTGGATCTTAATTAGCATCTTTACAATATCGCCTCTTTCTATCTATGATCAAGATCTATCACTCCATTTAATTAGGTCTTTTTTGCTATATTTTATATATTTCATCAACATTTTGCATCAACTGGGTACAGGAAATGAAGATTATTGATTTTTCAGGGGTCAGCATATAGAGTTCATACAAGTATTGTTAGATTTACACCTAAGAATTTTCTTTATTGAATACTTTTAAATGGTATTTTTAAAAAATTTCAATATCCAGTCATACACTGCTACTACAAATAAATGCAATTTATTTTTGTGTGTTGACATTGCACTGTGTGACTTTATTCAACCTCCTTTCAAATTCTTGAAATTTAAAAAATGTTTCCTAGGATTTTCTAAAGTTTCCATAGGAATAGTTATGTAATATGTAAGTAAGAACACTTTTGCTTACTCCTTTGCTCTTAGTATTCTCTTTCTTTCTGTTTTTGTTTGTTTTCTTGTTTTTGTTTGCTTTTCCCTATACTGGCTAAAAATTCCAGCAAAATGTTAATAGGACTGGTGAACATCATGGCTGCTTGCTTCCAATCTTAAAAGGAAACATTCAGTCTTTTATTTTTAAGGATAAATGAGCTGTAGAATTTTTATAAACTCACCTCATCAGGATGAAAACATTCTCTATTTTCTATTTTGATCAATCATAATGGTAATGATAAGTAGCAGATGGACTGAGCAGTACAAACATTAAGTTAAGGGGATAATTCTATAAACTGGACCACATGTTGGCCCATTATGATTTCTTTTAAAAAGCAATTTACCTATAGCCATTCTGGCCTTGCAATGGGTTAAGTCAATAGGATATGTTACATTCCTTGGGAAACAACCTGTTGTCTGTAGAGCTAGTCTCTCAAGGTTCTTGATCATAAGAGTCCCCCTACCAATAAGAACACAAGTATTCTGAAGATGGGACTTTTATACATTCCAAGACTTAGAAAAACAGGATAATTAAAATCAAAGTTCAATGACCATAAAATTTTTATAAGTTCTAATTAGAACCAGTTATGGCAGACCAAGGTGACTTAAGACTTGCTTTTAGATCTTCAGCATGTCATTATAAGAGTAAAATCCACTCCAGTGAGTTTCACCTTGATATCCTTGGGTAAGACCATGAGCACTAGCCACTTAAAAGATCAGATGCAATCCTACTTTCAGTAAAAAGTTGAGGAATGGATTAGGTTTATTTGTTCCTTCATTTTGAGGATTTCTGCTTGTATATGAATTATATAGGATCAGGGTAATTCCCCATTATGTACAACCACAAGAATAGGATTCTAATTAGAATAAATTATACACCATGTATGTACAATATACCAAAATACACTCTACTGTCATGTATATCTAAAAAAGGAAAAAAAAATTAAAAATGTTGAGAAGTGTTGCATGGGTGGAAACTTCCCTAAGCTACTTAATAAAACTAGGGAAGGAACTCTTTTTAGATGGTGTTTTTTTTTTTCCTAATAAACTTTGCTTCACTACATTTTGTGTCTTGGTTAAATTTTCTCCTGCAAGAATACAAGAGCTAAGAAATATAATTTGACTCCCAGTAATGGGTATTTGTTGTTTTTTTCTTGTTTAGACTATTACCATAGCAGATTACATTGATTAATTTGCAAATAAGGAATTGGCCTTGCATTTTTGTATAAAACTCAATTGGATATGATACTTTTTTGCAGTTCTGTGTCAACTTGATAAGGTTACAAGTTCCAATTTTCCTTCTATGTACTGTGGTTCTAACATTAGTTTCACTTTCAACGATTTTTGCAATATTATCCTCCCTTTGTTGGACATTGTGCCCCCCCACCACCACACACACAATGTGGATCTCTGTGTCTGAAGATTTTTTCAAAAAATGTATATGTGTATTTTTTCTCGTCGTCATCAATTTCTGTCCCAGTTATTCCTTATATTAGATTCTCAGGTCAAATAACAAGTGTAATTCTAAATATGTCCATTTGAAAATCCTAGCATATGTGTCTCATGAGCTATGTTCTAAGACATATACTGCAATATTGTTTGAAATACTGGAAAAATTACTATCACACTGGGTGACCATTAATGAACAAGTCCCTACATTACAGTATGATCCCATAATTGAGATTAAATTAAAATGAACTAGATAGATAGGTAGTAGATAGATTTCACAACTGATAAGTAACAGACAGACATGAGCAGTGGGAACATGAGGTTAAAGGGATAATTCTATAAACCCTGCCCACTGTGTTGACCCCCACATGCTTTCTTTTAAAAAGCAATTTAACTGTAGCCCTTCCTGGCTTAAGTCAATAGGATATGTTACATTCCTCAGCAAATAACCTGCTCTCTGCAGGAGAAATGCAGGCTTGATGAAAAGAACACAAGTTACCCTGAAGGGAGTGGGATCAGGGGTTGTGACTCTTAGACAGGAAAGGTTCCAAAACTCAGGGAGATAAGAATAATTCCCCTAACCATAAAATCTGTAAAGAACAGCTTCCAATTAGAACCAATCATAATGGACCGAAGTGGCCAAGAGTTGCCCTGAACCTTTACCATGTACAGTGGAAATTTATCCTGCTGTCAGTCAAAAGTCAAGATGGACTTGGGCAAGACTATCTGGAAATTTCCCTGGAACCTCTAATAATACTGGAGAGCAGGAGGAGTGTTCTGTAGTTCTCCTCTCCAAGAAAACCTACTTTATCCTCCCTTGATAGTGTCTCTCTTTCCCTGTTCTTATCCCTTCTAATAAACTCATGCCTCCTACTCTGAACAATATGTCTGAAACCTTTCTGCATGATTGTAAGAACAAGTGAGAAAGTACTCTCATGGCTGCCTTAGCCCCAGTTCAGGCCCCTCCCCTGTAATAACTATCACAATATTAACTCCATTAAATGTCATAAATAAGCATAATATATAATAGATTGCTCTTCTACAAGTTAAAAAAAATACACATTTAGCTAAAGTGCATATTATTTGTGGGTTTCTATTTACATATGTATATGTATAGATTAAAGGAAGATATATTTATGTAGAAAAGTCAATGTGGACCTAAGGAATATGTTTCAAATTCATGATAGTAAGTGACACTGGAAGGAGAATAAGTCTAATATGGGAGCAAACAGACTTTTATCCTGTGCATTACTTTCTTTGTATTTTGTTTACTTAAAAATTATAAAACAAAATTATAAATTGTTAATAGTAATTCAAAGTATTAGAGAAACTTACTTCTATTGATTATTGTTTATGGTTTTAAACCTCTCAAAAATAATACAAGGACTTAAGCAGTTTACTTTATTTAGGCACATGTCACATAACCATGAATTAGTACATGACATTTCTTTCCTGTGGGACATCTTGTGGAGCAGGTGGAATACCAATCTAGTCTTCAACAGAAGGAAAATGATTTCAGTGTGGGCATATTCAAATTGCCATTTTTCTTTTCTTTTACCTTTCTAAGCTTACATTCCAACTGTATTATGAAGTATGTTAAGTGAGCATTCCACCTGGTGCCCATATACAGAGCAATTATTATACCTGAAGCAAAAGAGTGTTCATAGGGAGGTCAGGGATGAAAGCTCTTTCTTTTTTTTTTTCATTAAATGAGGAAAATTTTATTTGATTTGATATGGCTGGCGTTTTTGTACAGTTTTTTTTTTATTGGTTGTTCAAAACATTACAAAGCTCTTGACATATCATATTTCATACATTTGATTCAAGTGGGTTTTGAACTCCCAATTTTACCCCAAATACAGATTGCAGAATCACGTCGGTTACACATCCACATTTTTACATAATGCCCTATTAGGAACTGTTGTATTCTGCTACCTTTCCTATCCTCTACTATCTCCCCTCCCCTCCCCTCCCATCTTCTCTCTCTCTACCCCATCTACTGTAATTCATTTCTCTCCTTGTTTATTTTCCCATTCCACTCACAACCTCTTATATGTAATTTTGTATAACAATGAGGATCTCCCTCCATTACCATGCAATTTCCCTTTTCTCTCCCTTTCCCTCCCACCTCATGTATCTGTTTAATGTTAATCTTTTCTTCCTGCTCTTCCTCCCTGCTTTGTTCTTAGTTGCTCTCATTATATCAAAGAAGACATTTGGTATTTGTTTTTTAGGGATTGGCTAGCTTCACTAAGCATAATCTGCTCTAGTGCCATCCATTTCCCTGCAAATTCCATGATTTTGTCATTTTTTAGTGCTGTATAATACTCCATGGTGTATAAATGCCACATTTTTTTATCCATTCATCTATTGAAGGGCATCTAGGTTGGTTCCACAGTCTNAATATATGGTCTATTTTTGAGAAGGATCCATGTGCTGCTGAGAAAAAAGTATATCCACTTTATGATGGTTGATATATTCTATATATGTCAGTTAAGTCTAGGTTGTTGATTGTGATATTGAGGAAGCTCTTTCTATCTACAATTCTTCTTTCGAATTCCAGTGAAGATAACAAAACTTGTTTTCATATCTTTGTTGTGAGGATCCAGTGGAATACAGGAATGCTTGGAAAGTTAAAAGATCTAAACCAAGTTTTCCCCTCCTCACACTTGCCAGGGACATTTGACTGTGTCTGGTGACTTTCATTTTATTGTCAATTCTGTGTGAGGTGGCATTACTAGCATCCAGTGGGTAGGTGCTAGGGATGTTAAATGTCCTGTGATGCTTAGGACAGTCTTCCCCAGTGCAAAATTATTTAGTCCAAAATGTCAATAGTGCTGAAGTTGAAACACCCTGATCTAGATAAATGTAAGGCATTTTCATCATCACATAATTGAGCATATTATCTTCGGATAAAGCTCAGGCTTAGCACAGCAATGGATGAAACATTTAAAAAAATATGTAATTAAAGAACACTCAGTGAATTATGGAAGCTATTAAGTGCCAGGTTACCCCATCAAGGAATTTACACCAAGGGCTCTCCACCCTTTCACTGAATGGCACATGGGACTCTGACAAAGCTCAGCTCCCTGGTGAGGACGACTCACTGTATTGAAGTCTCCTATTTTCTAATGAATCTGACTCACTCATGTTCTTCCACAAGAGAAAGCATAATTATATTTTCCTTAAAGAGCTGCTTCTTATTTTTTGAAAAATATGGTTTATTGCTTTGTTAGTAAAGGAGAAACATAGGGACTCCTGTTTCAGAGTCTGTGATTCTGACTATCAGCAGGAACTGGGGGCTTTTAAAGAGGTGATTCAAAGGCTACATTCCGCATGTTCTCTGTCTAGAATTGTAATTCACTTGTTAATTTGGGAGATAGTCATTTCTGAGATCTTCTGGGACCATCCCCAAGTCAGGATTACTTCCTTCCTACGGTGAGTGTGTACTCAGGGACAGACAACTCTGCTTAGAATGGGGAAGAAAAGTAATGTCTTTCCCCTAAGATTACAAAAGGGGAGAGATAAGGGAGGATCAGGGGGAGAGGAAGAGACAAAAACTTACCCATTTTAAAAATAAGTCGCAGTGGCAGAGCAGCAAGGGCTATAATCAAAGCATAAATCAGCCCACTGTTACATTTCCCCACTGTCAAATTCTATGTTCCATTTCTATGGAAAAATGGGCAACAACATCTCCAAACTGCTTCCTCCTAAAGGAGGCAAAGTTGGGGGAAGTATCCTAGAGTCCTTGTCCTCTATGAGGTGGGGCATGGATAATTAAGGGCATTCAGCATCAGAGCAGTCCAGAGGTTCACAGTGGCTTAAAGAGCTTCTTGAAGCTTCAATCAACCTGATGCTCTTGAAGAACCACAGGGTGCCCTGGGCCTAAAATAGGTAAAGCACAGGAAAACTGCTCAATCAGCAATTCAAGAGGCAATAGACCCCAGGGCGGAGCATGTTGCCTAGAAGGAATGGGAGATCCACTTCTGTGAAGCTTCAGTTTAATAGTCTTTCTCTCAGGCTCCTCAGGACATACGGATTTTTCAGTAGAAAATGGTCACCAAAAAGACAAATGCTGAATGTTTTCTCTGATATAAGGTGACTGACTCATAGTGGGGTAGGGAGGAGGAGATGGGAGGAACAGACAAACTCTAGATAGGGCAGAGGGGTGGGAGGGGAAGAGAGGGGGCAGGGGGTTAGCAATGATGATGGAATGTGATGGACATCATTATCCAAAGTACATGTATGAAGACATGAATTGGTGTGAACATACTTTATATACAAACAGGGGTATGAAAAATTGTGCTCTATATGTGTAGTAAGAATTGTAATGCATTCCGCTGTCATGTATTTTAAAAATGATTTAAAAATTTTAGAAAAAAAAAAGAAAGAAAATTGTCACAAAAACTGAACAGTTAAATGAGCAATATGGACTCATTGGTTGTATGGGGTACAAGGACTGATGTTTGGTGTAATAAAATGGAAAAGACGCACTACACTTTATAATTCTATTCTTACAAGTTTAATCATCTATCCTCTGAGAAGGCCAGAGCTGAGGTGGCTTCTAAGAAGCTACACAGATCTAGGAAATTAGGTTATGCCACAGTGAATCCAGGCATCCTGATCCTCATAACGCCAGTCAGTCATCATGTTCACATGCTAAATGACCCTCTTACATTGGCCATAGTCAGTGTGAGCAGCAGGCATGCAAGTGGCTATCAAGTGGCTGACTAATTCAATCCAGGAAGATATGGAGCTAGGAATAGGTCAATAACCTTGGAGCTCATTCAGTGAAATCTCTCTGGTTTTAAAATTAAAGGGTCTGGTTTTGGTGTCTGAGGTTTGATAAATATTTTTAAGCTAAATTATGTAAATTCATACATCTGCATGTGGTCATTTTCAATTCATTTATATTATTAAAATGTAGGTGTTCATTGCTACCCACTTTGCAAATATCTGTTGGGTTATTCCAAATGTATTCAAAATGATTTTTTTTCTCAGAAAAATTTAGATGTAGAGAAATGTTCTCCATTATGGCCATACCGTATTTCAGATGAATCTTGTAGTGCACACTTTTCTGAAAGCAGGAAGATTACATTGCATCACTTTGGTGACAGCTGAACACGTTTTGCTTTTAAAACACCAATCATTCCACTTTGGACTTAGACAAGAGGGAGATAATTTCAGCAATTTCTTTGCAAAAAGTTTTAAAATTATGTTTTTTGCACAACAGCTTTCCTTGATAAACTTGAAGCTGTTTGACAAAGAGTTTACCTAGTTCTACCAGGCATAAGGACTTGGAAGATCAGAAAAAAAATCTCTAGGAGAGAATGAAGCATAAATTCTTATATTGTGGCCAGAAAAGTTAGGGACACATTTGATATAGAAGGAATGAAAAAGAGCATTAACCATAAAAAGGTATGACTAGAAGACAGAGAAAATTGCTTGAATTTTCTCATCTCCAGTAGGTTAAAATACAGACATGGGAAAAATCTGAGAAACCACCTTCAGTTCTTGTGCAGGTTCACATCCAGTGCTTCCTTCAATCCAGGATTCTGTCATGAATTAGACCCCTAAAGGAAGGTCTCACAGAATGTGCATGGGAGTGACAATTCTTGAAATTATCTCTTTAAGGATTTTCTCCTCATCCTCAATCCCCAATTCTTCAAGACTCAAATAGAACTCTGTCATTTAGGAAACCTTTTTTTGAGAAATGGTTTCCATTAGTTTATATTCAAACATGAAAGCAACATTTATTGTTGTTCTTTCTTTGACGACCACCAAGCTGCAAAGAAAACTCCTTTATAATCATTTTTTTTGGAAAATGTGTAAGAAAGTTCATGCTTTTCCCAATCCTCAAATGGTTAATCTTACTCGTTTCAATTGTTTATGGACACAACTTCCATACATTTATTTGTTGCCAGTTATAAGGACCAGAATAGTACCTAGTCTAATGTTTTGAGAAATATTAGAGAAAATAGACCTATAAATGGATCGTCATCCTAATGTGAGGTAAACATTCTATCGCAGATGAAATGTGTGATAGGTGGTAAGTTGCCTAATTTCAAAGAGAGGTCTGAGGTGATATTTGAGGAGTTTATTGAAGGTCGATTGTCAGGAAGACCAATGAAAACACAATAGTTAAGAAAAGAAATAAAGAGACAATTCAGTGGCCATGTTTATGGAGAAATGGGGGACATATATCTGAGGTAAATCTATCTAACAGGCCTTGAAAGCAGCTGAGATCAAAAGGAGTTTATGATAACTCCACAGTTTTCAAGAGATAGATAGAATAAACTTAGGTAATGCCGAAAGAGGCATGTGATGACTATCACTGTTTACTTTTGTCACCTTGGGTAAGTCACCAACTTCAGTTTTCTTGTCGATAAATGATGATTTCCACCTTGTATCCACAGACCTTCAGAACATTAACAGTAGAAATGAGTCAGAGAAGCTATTTCAGTACCTCAAAAAACTAGATGAGAAACAGATACTTTTTTCATCATGATGTTATTTGGGCTATTTTTTTTTCTTTGGGTTGGAATTCTGGAACATGAATAAATTTGATCATTTCATTCTAAGTTTAAGTTCTGATAGCAGTCAGTCAGGACTGTCCTGAATTAATATGGAAAAACATACATATACTAAATAAATACAATCAAATTATTAAGTATGCTGTCCTAATACAAAACATCTAGAAAAAAATTGTACAGAGATTGAAACTTATACTTATTCGAGGTTGTAAAAGTTTCTTTGAATTCTTAAAACATGCTGTCCTCTTGAAACATTTACTCCAGATTTCTCAAATTATGTGCAAACAATTTCTAAAAGGATTTTCTAAAAATTCAATATCAAGAACTAATTGATTAGGTTAGTGATTTATCTCAAAGCATGATTCTATGAAAAAGAAGAAATTATGGTGGTATCTGCCTTATATGTTAAAAAATGGGGAGGAGAAATGGTTCTCTTCAAAAATAGCAACATGAAAAACATGCTTTCTCTTCTGGACTCATGTACCTTTAAGCCATAGGCATCCTAATGATCCTGTGATGTCGCCTCCTCCAAATGTTTCAAGACTCCTGAGAGCAACAGTGGTAAGAAATTAGACTTGGAGATATTCCATAGATTCTTCCTTCCTGTTTCTGCAATATCAATAAAGAAATATTTGTAAAGAAAAAAAAAACATGGAAATAAAGAGAATTCTTTCCCTTATAGCCAGAGATTGGTCCATTATTAAATGAGAGACTAACATTGAGGGTAAACTTTGTAACAAACGACTGTGAAGATGTGTGCAAATATTTCTTTTCCAAATAAAATAAGAGTAGCCTAAAACCTGATATTTGTACTCTGGAATTATAAAAGGGGGTTGAAATTTTCTTTTTAAGAAGTAAATGCTAACTGGGCTCTGTGGGACATTCCTGTAATCCCAGCGACTCGGGAGGCTAAGACAGGAGAATTGTGAGTTCAAAGCCAGCTTTAGCAAAAGTGAAGCCCTAAGCACTCAGTAAGACCCTGTCTCTAAATAAAACACAAAATAGGGCTGAGGATGTGGCTCAGTGGTTGAACGCCCCTAAGTTCAATCCCTGCTAGAAAAAAAAAAAAAAGAAAAAGAAAAAAAGAAGTAAATGCTAGGACATAGTTTAAAATATGCAATTATACCTTGAATTTATTATTGCTTAATGTTACTCTCAAAGAGCATGTTTAAATTGCTATTTGTTTTCTGTTTTTCATATTAATCTATTTTAACATATTATTTAATAATAATAATACACTATAACATTTCATTCTGGATCTTCGACGATCATCCCAAGTGTATACCACTGTGTATTCCACTGAGAAAAATTTTGCTACCTACTGCCTCTATCTATGTATCATAAGTTTAGCTTTTCTTTTTTTTTTTTTACACCAGTAACAGCCAACAGCTTTTGTAGATTGAGTCTACAAACCTAAAGTTAAAAATAAATGAAAAGGCTGTGGCTGTGGCTCAGTGGTAGCACAGTTGCCTAGCATGTGTGAGGCACTGGCTTTGATCCTCAGGACAACATAAAAATAAATAAATAAAATAAAGGCACTGTGTCTATCTACAACTAAAAAATTTTATAAAAAAAAACAACAACAACAAATAACCCAACCAATAAATGGGCCAAGAACCCAAAGAGACACTTCTCAGAAGATGATATACAGTCAATCAACAAATACATGAAAAAATGTTCATCATCACTAGCAATTAGCCAAATGCAAATCAAAACCACTCTAAGATTTTATCTCATTCCAGCCAGAATGGCAGCTATTATGCATATAAACAACAATAAGTGTTATCGAGGATGTAGAGAAAAAGGTACACTCATACACTGCTGGTGGGACTGCAAATTGGGACGGCCAATATGAAAAGCAGTATGGAGATTTCTTGGAAAATTGGGAATGGAACCACCATTTGACCCAGCTATCCCTCTCCTCAGTCTATACTCAAAGGTCTTAAAAACAGCATACTACAGGGACACAGTCACATCAATGCTTATAGCAGCATAATTCACAATAGCTAAACTGTGGAACCAACCTAGATCCCCTTCAATGGATGAATGGATAAAAAAAAATGTGGCATATCTACACAATGGAATATTACTCAGAAATAAAAGGTGAGAATAAAATCATGGCATTTGCAGGTAAATGGATGGAGTTAGAGAAGATGATGCTAAATGAAGTTAACCAATCCCCCAAACCCAAATGCTGAATGTTTTCTTTGATATAAGGAGGTTGATTCATAATGGGATAGAGAGAGGGAGCATGGGAGGAATAGACAAACTCTAGATAGGGCAGAGTTGTTGGAGGGAAAGGGAGGGGACATGGGGTTATAATGATGGTGGAATGTGATGATCATTATTATCCTAAGTACATGAATAAAGACATGAATTGGTGTGATTATACTTTGTATACAACCAGAGATATGAAAAAAATGTGTTCTATGTCTGTAATAAGAATTGTAATGCATTATTCCTCTGTCATATATAAATTTAAAAAAAAACCCTCAATGACAAATTGGAATTTTTAATGAGTAAATACTAGCTATCTAATTAATTCACTTACTAGTTTAGTCAATTAAAAGTTGCATTCTTTGAAATACTGATTCAAGTTTGTCAGTTTCTCACTGCTCACTCCTGACCCCTCTCTTCCTCTCACTAGCTTGTACCTGTATAATGGCAAAGTTTTTCTTACAGTATTAACAAAACTTTTTAAAAGAAAGTTGGCCAGCATTTCTCTGTCTCCAGAAAGCCAGGAACTTTCACATTTAATTAGCTTTTGTCTTTCAATATAATAAGCACAGAGAGTAATAATACCATTTTTTTTAACTTGCGACAATAGCTTGTGTCTCTTAGGCTGACAGTGTCAGTCCTGCAGAATGAATTTCCATGGAAGATAAATGGAAAGTCACTCTCCCCGTATCCTGGAAGTGTTTGTTAAAGCAATAATGATCATGGTCTAAGCCATTGCCCCTGGGATTAATGAGAGTCCGGGAGGAGCTGATGGTCCAAGACACACCGAAGAGTCATTAAACCCCAGATAACTATTAAGTCCCTGGTAATTCACTGTGGCTAAGAACTGTGGATGGTGAGGCAGGAATACTATGACGATGGGCCTGGGAGGGACAGCAAGAGATGAGAGATCTCCGAGAAGAGGTGAATTTTCCAGTGCCTGTGATAATGATTGTTTTGTACAGCGAGATGCTTAAAGGCAAATCTCACCTCCTCCACTCCACATCAGGGAATGATTTTATCTTTGTATATTCAGTAAAGTCACTCTTACTTTCATAGAGTTAGCATAAACTTCTCTTTATTTCTCTTTTTTTCCTCTCCCTTGGTTTTGGAGGTTTATTACATTTATTTTCATCCTGCAAATACCCATGACTGTCGAGTGCTTCAGTGCTTGGAAAGCATGAGGACAAGCAAGGAACAGACAAATAATGAAAATATGTCCTCTAGGGTCTGTGGCAAGGTCTTTGCCACTTGAACTGAACAAATATGAATATAAATGTGTACTATACTATACATCTTGGGACAAGTATGAATGTGTCTACTCACCTTGAAGAGCAAGTGCCAACAGGACTCTCATGGTAAGTTTAAGTAGCTCTGTTAAAAGTGAGATCGGGGATCATATCACACTGTTGCTGATCTGTGTTCATTTAAAATGATTTCAAATTATTTATTGGGGATTTTTTTTTTGGGGGGGGGAACGCAAATTCTCACTATATTGCTCAGGCTAGCTTTGAACTCAGGGACCCAAGTGATCTTCCTGCCTCACGCTCCCAAGTAGCTCAGTCTATAACTATGTACCACCATGTCTGGCTATTAAGAACCTATTTTGTGCACAGAAGTTACATTGGTGAATAAAACATGTTATTTCTGCTTTGAATCATTTTTCTGACAGCAGGCAGTTCTTGATAAATATCAGCCATTATTATTATTATTATTATTATTATTATTATTATTATTATTCTCAGGCAAGAAAAATTAGCTCTTGTAAACCCACCACATTGTCAGCAATGGGTGTCACTCTTAGAGTAACAAATACTTGTCTCCCACATCAAACATTCCTCATCAGGGTGGTTTAAAAATAATTATGGTAAACTCTAATTTTATTACCCCAGAAATATATTAAAAATGTAGATCTTTTATAATTCCTTCAATTAACAGTAGACACTTCTTGATTACTTTCTAATTAAATCATTTCACTCTAAGACTTGGTAATTACAACAAGAAGTTATTAAAATTAGAAAACATTTGCTAACTCAGTACTTTTGATTATTAAGCCTTTGTCATTTAATATTGCCAAACAGTCTATGAAGATATATGAGCAAAGAAACTGATTTTAATGTCTTTAGCTGCAATAATTAACTACAGGTGTCCTAAACAATGCATGTTTCTTTCTCATCACATATTTTCCTGTAAAATCTATTGTTATTGTCACCAATTGGATTTTGTTTCCTTTGGCCTATTAAACTGTTTCTCCCTTATATTACTCTTCTTCCAGCACAACAGAATTATATCCTTGAATCTCCTCTGCTTAGGAATTCTATCTTTTTTTGGTGCCCCCAAGTAAATACTTCCGAAGCTTATTATAAGAATCAGAATTACTCTGCCTTTGATGATTTTATCTGACGGATCACCACATTCCAATCTATGGGACAATAAACTTCCCAAATCAGATACTTTCCTAGAAAGAAAAACAACCATATTGCTGGGGTCCGGAAAGTGCTCTGTGCAATTTACCATCTCGATATGTCAATGGGGTGACAATTTACTCTCATCAGTTTTCTTAGGAGGTGTGATATCTTTTATCTTCAGTGACTGGCTCTTTTTGAGATGGGGGAGAGGTGGAGAGAGAGATTGTTCTCTTTTTCCGATAAAACTCAAAGAAAATCAAAGGACTCATTTCTATCTTGCTCTTTGCAAATCAGTATGAGCAAGGGGTACACACATCATCACTGATAGGAAATGGCTTTTGAAACATAAAATTGGATCCATAGAACCAAATGATCCCTGCAAGCTGTGATCAGTCAAAGTAAATTCCCCCAAATGTGATTCTGAAGCATAGGGTGAGGTGCTAGTGGCTGTCTATTGGAATATCGGTTTGACAAAATGCACCTAGAAAAGATATTGACAGGCTCTTCAGTGTTCTAGCAGAAAAGAGATTCTTGAAATCAAGCCCATTGCTCCTCTGCCTGCCTTCTGCTGAGAAACCAAGGGAAGGATTGAGCAAATTCATCACCCCTTAACAAAGCAATAAGTGAAAACTGATGAGTTTCTGTGCCTGATGGAAAGGTAGTATCTTTCTCATGGTGAATAGCAGTTCCCTTATCCTCTACACTGATCAGAGAACATCTAGGGAGTTGTGTTCCATTTGGAGCACAATGTTTTCCCAAGGACAATGAGAAATACCCCAAGGAGGGAAACACAATGTGAAGAATGAAAGGGAGAATTGAACAGGAAAGCTGTGTCTGGTGATGGAAGACTGGTGTGGCAGGAACACTGCGGTTGTCTTCAAAACAGAAAAGGGTGTTGTGGTGTGGGTGTCACCCAACGCAGCAGAGGACCAATTGAGACAAAGGAGTGGGAGTCACAAGAAATCAGACTTAGGATTAGAATCAGAAACAACAGTCTTATGGTGGCATTGACAATTTCCATCAGTGGGAGACTCCATTTATTGAATGTATTCAAGCCAAGACCAAGTGAGGGGTTGGAAAAGTGAAGAAAGTTGGATAACACCAGCGTGTTATGAGAGGCCAAATGCAGACTCAACTCTAAAAGCCCCTGCTTCAGGCTCAACTCTGAAAATAACAGGAGATTTGGCACGGGTTTTCATTGTGACTTTGGATAAGTTACAAACAAAGGGGTACGGCTATGCCAGCTCCTAGACAGATTAAAGAGGAGGTCTGAAGTCTAAAAGATCTTTAGTAATTCTGTAAAGGTCTTTAAAATTCATTTTTTATTGGTGGGTGTAATTATTGGTGTATAACAGAGGTACTAAAAATATATTTATATCTCAATAGTGTAAAAGTTTACATGAGGAAGTGTGGGAAAAAACAAGGATTAAACAAGTGGCATCTAAGCCATTCAGATTTAAACATTTTTTTTAATTACTTGGATGGCTTTAGGCAACTTCTCTTCACAGGAAATTTTTAGTCTCATCTGTAAAAACAGGGATCAGATGAGACTATTGAGTTCTTTTCTAAAAAAAAAAAAAAAAAAAAAAAA